>NC_083435.1:34040449-34251469 GCF_020745735.1 Hemiscyllium ocellatum
CAAGGCATCAAAATAAAGTTAGGTTAATGTGTCTAAAGAAGACAGAAAAATGCTTCAAGCGAATGAGCTCTAGTGAGGAGATTACTCCATCACCAACGCGCAAGAATGAGTGTGCCCTGGACTAAGTGGAGGACTGTTTTTTGGCCACTCTGTGGCCAAAAGGCCACAGCACTTTTAAACGGAAACATTTCCAGATCATCATTTCGAACCAAATATAACAGCAAGATCCAACAGAATAACTAATGTTAATTGTGTCAGTATTTAACCTCGCATTCATCGAATTAGATACCATCTGCCATTCCTCAGCCGATTGTCCTAAATGATCAAGATGTGGCTTTGTAATCTTGGATAACCTTATTCATTGGCCACTATGGCACCAATTTTGGTGTCATCTATAAAATTATTTATCAGGCCTTCTGTAATGTCGTCTAAATAATTTTAAAAAATGATAAACCAAAGTGGACCCAGCAATGATCCGCTGGAAACAGTTCTCCAGTCTATGAAACAACCATCCAACAGCAGTCTCTGCCTCCTGCCATTAAAACAATTTTAACTTCAATTGGAAAGCTCCCCCAACCCCATGTGATCTAATTCAAAGGATTAGTCTATCATGCAGAATCTTTAGTCAAAGCCTTTACCAAAGTCCAAGTAAACAATTTCTCACACCGCCCTCGTCAATTTTCTCGCTTACTTCCTCAAAAGACTCAATCACCTTTGTGAGACACAGTTTCACTCACACAAAACAATTCTGGTTATACCTAATCATTCCTTGTCTCTCAGAATGCATATAATTTTTATCTTTCAGAATTGCCTGAACATCTTACACACCACCAAAGCTAGACTCACAGGTCGAGATTTGCCAGGTTTCTCCTTACATCCCTTCTTAACCAAAGGTACATTAGCCACTCCACAGTCACTCCACACTTCAACCAAATTTATAGTTGATTCAAATATTTCTGCAAGGGTTCCCACAGTTGCCCCCAAACTTCGAACAAAGTTGTGCGTTACACGAGAGTGATAGAGATGTACAGCAAGGAAACAAACCCTTCAGTCCAATCCAGCCACGCCGACTGAATATCCTAAATTAATTTAGTCTCATTTGCCTTTACTTCGCCCATATCCCTCTGAGGCCTTCTTATTCATGTACCAATCCAGATGCCTTTTAAATGCTGTAACTGTACCAGCTTCCACCACTTCCACTGGCAGATCATTCCATACATGCGTCACAATCTGGGCGAAGAAGTTACCCCTTAGGTCCCTTCTAATTTTTTCCCATCTCACCCTAAACCCGTGTCATCTAATTTTTGACTGCCCTACCCAAAGGAAATGACTTTGTCTATTCACTCTATACACGCCCCTCATGATTTTATAAACACCTATTATATCATCCCTGAGCCTCCAATGCTCCAAGGAAAACAGCCCCACGCTATTTAGCCACGTCCTACAGCTCAAATCCTCCAACCCTGCTCTGATCTACCTTTCCAAAATTCAGCACCTCACCTTTATTTAAATTCAACTCCTCTGCCACTATTTGGCCCATTGTCCCATCTGATCAAGATCCAGTTTTACTCCAATGTAACCTTCTTCACTGCCCCCACACCTCCTCAAATAGATCCCATAGAAATTCTCACATTTTTCTAAGACCTCCAGCATTTCCTGTTTTGTAATGTACACTATTTTCAAAACATAAATATTTATTTCCCTGTTATCTAGCCTTCATTTCTCTCTGCGTTATAAAAACAGACATGAACTGATCATTTAATATCACTTCCATCCCGTGAGCTTCAACGTAAAGATATCTTGCTCTTCATGTACTTGGCAAATGAGGTTATCTGAGACCTCCTGTTTGCCTTCCTGACTGGAATTGAACCCAGGTTACTGAGGAAGTGAGGCAGCACTGCTAACCACTGAGCCACTGTGCCAGGTTGTAAAGCTCCCCTGGTCCACTCCAACACCAGCATAAATTTCCTTCGACATATGGCCCAACAATTTGCCAATATTCTGAATGTGGTCTGAGCCTTTTGTAGCCTCAGCAGTACATCGCTGCATCAGTGAGAGAGCAAATTCTTTCCCCCACACGGAACAGGTGAATTGTTTATCCCTCTGAGTGCAATGAGTGAGCTTACTGTATTTCTCACATGGGGCAGGTAACGGCTTTCTCCCCAGTGTGAACGCACTGGCCTATAAAGAGTGAGATGATCACCAGAACTCAGTCCCAGAATAGAAGTACCAGAAAAGTCTCTCATCATGTAAACATGTCGATGGGACATCAGTTCTATAGAACTTCAAAAGTACTTCCCACAGATGAGATATTCATAGATCACAGAACATTACAGAGCAGTACAGGCCCTTCAGCCCTCGATGTTGTGTTGACATGTGAAATCAATTTGGAACCTAGCTACACTATGTCCATGTGTTTATCCAATGACTATTTAAATGCTCATAAATGTTTACTGGACCAAGCTATTGTTGCAGACAAGGTGTTTCACACAACTACCACTCTCTGAGTAAACAACCTACCTTGACATCTGTCTTATATCTAGCACCCTTCAATTTATAAGTGTCCCCTCTTGCTAGCCATCACGATCTGAGGAAAAAAGCTCTCACTGCATCCGTCTGATCACCACTTAATCATCTTCTCTCGAACGAAAACAGCCTCAAGTCCCTTTGTCTTTCGTCATAAGACCTTCCCTCCAGACTAGACAACACCCTGGTAAATCGCCTCTCCTCTCTTTCCAAAGCTTCCACATCCTTCCTATAATGCAGCGAACAGAACTGGACACAATAATCCAAGTACGGCTGCATCAGAGTTTTGTACAGCTGTAAAATGATCTAATGGCTCCAATACTCAATCCCTCTGCCAAATTAAAACACACTGTATGCCCACTTAACCACCTTATCAACTTGGGTGGAAACTTTCAGGGAGCTATGGACATCGACACTGAGATCGCTCCGCTCATCTACACTACACAAGAAACTTAACATTAGTCCAGTACTCCGTATTCCTGTAACTACTTCCAAAGAGAATCACCTCCCACTTTTTCTCAAAAATTAAACTCAATTTGCCACCACTCAGCCCAGCTCTGCAGCTTCATGATGACCCTCTGTAACCTGCAACATCATTCAGCACTATCCACAACTCCACTGACCACAATGCCATCCGCAAATTTACTAACCTATCCTTCTACGTCCTCATCCAGTTCATTTATAAAAATAACAAAGAGCAATGCTCCCAAAACAGATCTTTGCGGTATACCATTACTAACTGAACTCCACGATGAACATTCCCCATCATTCAACACTCTCTGTCTTCTTTCAGCTCAGCAATTTCTGATCCAAACTGCAAAATCATCCTCAATCCCATGCCTCTGTATTTTGTACAATAGCCTACCGTGGAAAACCTTTTCAAATGCCTTATTGAAATTCAGATACAACCCATCAACTGCTTTACCCTCACCCACCTGCTTGGTAACCATCTGAAATTACACAAATAGATTTTTGAGGCACGACCTACCCTTCCCAAAACCTTGTTGACTATCCCTAATCATCTTATTCCTTTCTAGATGATTATAAATCCAATCTCTTATAACCTTTTCCAATACTTTACCCACAACTGTGGTACGTCTCTCTTATCTATAATTACAGAGTTGTCTGTACTCCCATTTTTGAACAAGAAAACAGCATTTGCTGTCCTTCCGTGTTCTGGTATTATTCCTATGCAATCTTGAAAGTGAGAGGCAGTGGAGACAGAGTGGGAGAGAGTGGGAGGGAGTAGAGAGAGTGTGTGGCAGGAGTGTATTGAGAAATAAAGAGTGCGAGGCAGGTAGAGAGAGAGTGAATTGAAATGTGGAGTTTATTCAAAGAAAGGCGACTGCGGGTCCTTGATAATTATGTACCTCTCAGACAGGGGGGAAGTGATTTATCGAGTGCACCATGGCTTACAGAATAAGTTGAATTTCTTGTCAAGACGAAGAAGAAGGCTTATGTTAGAATGAGATGTGAAGGCTCAGTTAGGGCGCTTGAAAGTTACAACTTAGCCAGGAAAGACCTAAACAGAGAAGACCTGGGAGGGTCATTAGAAGGTAAAGGAAAACCCTAAAACTTACTCTCGATGCATCAGCAATAAAAGATGACGAGATTAAGATAAGGACCAATTAAGGACAGTAGTGGGAACTCGTTCCTGGAGTCTGAGGAGATAGGGGAAGTTCTAAATGATTTTTTTTGTCAGTATTCACTGACATTAATACCAAAGCCAAACGCGCTGCAATCTCATCCCTGACTTCTCGGAGAATCCGAGGATAAATCTTTTCTGTCACAGGAGACTTATCTAACTTTACACTTCCCAGATTTGCTAACACCTCATCCTTGTGAACCTCTGTCTGTACCTCAGTATATTCTTTGTCTTTTCCCATTGTGAATACTGACAAAAAAAATCATTTAGAACTTCCCCTATCTCCTCAGACTCCAGGCACGAGTTCCCACTATTGTCCTTAATTGGTCCTTATCTTAGTCTCGTCATCTTTTATTGCCGATGCATCGAGAGTAAGTTTTAGGGTTTTCCTTTACCTTCTAATGACCCTCCCAGGTCTTCTTACCTCTCTGTTTAGGTCTTTCCTGGCTAAGTTGTAACTTTCAAGCGCCCTAACTGAGCCTTCACATCTCATTCTAACATAAACCTTCTTCTTCGTCTTGACAAGAAATTCAACTTATTCTGTAAGCCATGGTGCACTCGATAAATCACTTCCCCCCTGTCTGAGATGTACGTAATTATCAAGGACCCGCAGTCGCCTTTCTTTGAATAAACACCACATTTCAATTCACTCTCTCTCTACCTGCCTCGCACTCTTTATTTCTCAATACACTCCTGCCACACACTCTCTCTACGCCCTCCCACTCTCTCCCACTCTGTCTCCACTGCCTCTCACTTTCAAGATCTCTCTCTCTCTACACATCTCCCACACTGTCACTCTCCCCTCCCGCTCTCACTCTCTTTGTACCCCATTCTCACTATCTCTCTCTCTCCCATTGACACATTCTCTGTCTCTTTACTACCGCCCATTCTCTCTCTCTCTGCATCCTCTCCCTCTCTCACTCTCTCGAACTGTTTCCCACTCTTTTTCTATCTCTATCCCCTCCCATTCCCGCTGTCCAAAAGACAACAGACAATAGACAATAGGTGCAGGAGAAGGCCATTCTGCCCTTCGAGCCTGCACCACCATCCATTATGATCATGACTGATCATCCTTAATCAGTATCCTGTTCCTGCCTTATCACCATAACCCTTGATTCCACTATCCTTGAGAGCTCTATCCAACTCTTTCTTAAACGAATCCAGAGACTAGGCCTTCACTGCCCTTTGAGGCAGAGCATTCCACACAGCCAACACTTTCTGGATGAAGGCGTTTTTTCCACATCTATGTCCTAAATGGCCTACCCCTTATTTTTAAGCTATGTCCTCTGGTTCGGGACTCACCCATCAGCGGAAACATGTTTCCTGCCTCCACAGTGTCCAATGTTTTGATAATCTTATATGTCTCAATCAGGCCCCCTCTCAGTCTTCTAAACTCAAGGGTATACAAGCCCAGTTGATCCAATCTTTCAACATAAGATAGTCCCACCATTCCAGGAATTGACCTGGTGAACCTACGCTGCACTCCGTCAATAACCAGAATGTCTTTACTCAAATTCGGAGACCAGGACTACACAGAATATTCCAGACGTGGTCTCATCAGGGTCCTTTGCAGATGCAGAAGAACCTCTATACTCAATCCCTCTTGTTATGAAGGCCAGCACGCTAATAGCCTTCTTCACTACCTGCTGTACCTGCATGCTTGCCTTCATTGACTGATGTACATTGATTTCTTTGTACTGCCCCTTTATCTAACTTGAATCCATTTAGGTAGTAATCTGCCTTCCTGTTCTTGCCACCAAACACCCTCCAACTCTCTCTTCACCACCGACTCTCTCTCTCTCGCTCTCTCTCTATTCCCACTCTCTTGCTACCTGCTTCAGACTCCCTCTCTTTCCGAATGACACCCTCCCACTCTCTCTCTCCCCATCTCTCTATCTACTCCACTCTCTTTCCCTCTCTACCCCCTTCCTCTCACTCCCTCTGCCGCATTTCCACTTTCTTCCTCTCTTTTCACACTAATCTCACGCTCTCTTTCTCCATCTCAAGCCCGCTTTGAATATTTCTCTCTGTCTCGAACCCATCCCACTCTATTTCTATGCCTCTCTGTCTCTGTGTGCGTGTGTATCTTTGTACTCCTCCCAATCTACCTCTTCTACTCTCTCTCTCTAACACCCACCCGCTCCCTTTCTCTCTACCTCTCTCCCACATTCTCACAAAATGTCTAGACACCCCCTCTCTCTCTGAAAACCATCCCACTCTCCCCCCCACGACTGTCTCTCTACCTCCAATCTCTTTCTCTCTCTCTCTCCCTCCCACTCTATCTCTCTCAATCTTTCTACACCACTCCCTCTCTCTCTCTAAAAACCATCCCACATTTTCGCTCTGTGTTCCATCTCTCTCTTTCTCTCTGTTTCTCCCTCCCTCTGTGCCTGTCCACACAGCTCCTACTCTATCTGTATCTCCCTCCTTTTATATCTCTGTCTATACCCCTCCCCTCACACTCTTTGCATGACTCCCCTCTCTCTCTCTAAACCATCCCAATCTCTACTCCCTGCCACTCTCTCTCTCTACCCCCACTCTCTTTCTCTCTACCCCTCTATAGCTCGATTTCTCTCAATCTTATTACACCCACCCCTCTCTCTCTATCCCGCATCCTCGCTCTTTGCTCCGTCTGTCTATTTCTCTCTCCTCAGCCTTCCCACTCTCTCTCTGTATCCCCTCCTCTTCTCTCTCTGTCTATCACTGTCCCCTCTCTCGCAATCTGCATGACTCACACTCCTTCTCCACTCCCCCACGCGCTCTCCCTATCCCTCCTATTCTCTTTCACTCTACCCCTCTCCCCTCCCTCTCTCAATCTTTCTATATCCCTCCCTCTCTCTCTAAACCATCACATACACTCTAAACCCTATTTCTCTTTCTCTCTCTACATCCCTCTATCTCTCCCAACCGACATCACTTCCCCTCTCTCTAACCCCTACTCTCTTTATCTCCATCCCTCTCCCACCCTGTCTCTTAATCTTTCTACATATCTCCGCTCCTCTCTTTATGTATCTCTCTAAACCATCCCTATCTCCCTAACCCGTCTCTTTCTCTGTCTACATCACTACTACTCTCTTTCTCTACCCCTCCCACTCCCTCTCTATCTCTAACCCGCACTCTCTTTCTCTCTGCCCCTCTCCCACTCTGTCTCTCAATCTTTCTATGGATCTTTCTCTCTCTGTCTAAATTATCCCACTCCCTCTCATCTCCCTCTCTTTCTCTCTCGACTTCCTCCCACTCTCTCGGTCCCTCTCGTTTTATCTAATCCCCTCACACTGTCTTTCTAAACCCCTCTGTCTCTCTCTCTCTCGACCTCCACACTCTCCCTACGCCCTCACACTCTCTCTTTCTACCACACCCCATTGTGCACACCTTTCCCACTCTCTCTGTCTACCATCCCTCTCTCTCCCTCCTCATCACTTCCACGCTTTCTTTCTCTCTCTGTCTCCCCTCTCTCCTAATGCTGGCTCTATCCCTCTCCCCTTTGATCATCTCTCTCTGCCTGGAACCCATCCAACTGTCTCTCTACTCCCCATTCTCTTTCCCTACCCTCCCATTTTCTTTCCCTCTACCCCCTCCCACTCTCTTCCTCAATCTTTCTACATCCCTCCCTCTGTCTCTAAATCATCTTACAAACTCCTCCTCTACCCTCCTCTCTTTTGTTCTCTCTCTACCCCACACCGTCCCCTTTCTCTCTGTACCCGCCCCCTTCTTTCTCACTTTAACACTCTCGCACTCTCTCTACCACTTCCAACTCTCTCTTTCTCTACACATCTACCACTCGCTCTTTCTCAATTTTTCCAACCCTCTCTCTCTTTCTCCAACCCATCCCACACACTCTCTCTAACCTTCTCTCTTTTTATCTCTCTACATGCCTCTCACTCTCTATGTCTACCCCCTCGCACTCTATCTGTCTCCTACACCGCAGTCTCTACAACTCTCTCTGTCTCCCCTCTCTCTCCTTCTGCCCTATTTCCACGCTTTCTTTCTCTCTATTTCAACACTCCCTTCTCCCTCTCTCTGTCTACCCCATTTGCTTATCTCTCTCTCTGTCTGGAACCCACCCCTCTCTTTCTGCCCCACTCCATCTCTCTCTATAAGCCCTTCCCATTCTCTCTCAAGGCCTAGGCTCCTTCCACTCTCTCTACCACCTCCCATTCTCTATCTTCACCACTCTCGCACTTTCTCTATGTAACCCCACTCTGTGTCTTTAACCCTATCACTCTCTCTTTCTCCATCCACTTCCCACGCTCTCCCCACTGCCCTCTCTCTCTATCAAATCTCTCTCTCTCTCTCTCTCTACCCTCCTCTCTTTCGACCTTCCTCCTTCTCTCTCTCTGCTTCTATCCACTTCCACTATTTCTCTCCCCTCCCATTCTCTATCCTTCCACTCCAACCCCACCCATCTCCCTCTAAGACCCTCCCACTCTCTATTTCTTTCTCTCTCTCACGACATCCCGCCCACTCCCTCTCTCTACCCCATCACTCTCTCTCTACCCCTCTCCCACTCTGTATCGCAATCTTTCTACAGACCTCCGCCCCCTCTTTCTCTATATATATAAAACACCCACCTCTCTCTCTACTCCCCTCGCTTTCTCTCTCGATATGCCTACTACTCTCTTTCTCTACACGATCCCACTCTCTCTCTATCTGTTACCCTCCACTCTCTTTCTCTCTGCCTCCTCCTACTCTGTCTTTCAATCTTTCTACAAATCTCCGTCTGTCTTTCTAAATTATCCTAATCATTCTCTATCCCCTCTTTCTATCTCTACCTCCTCCCACTCTCTCGATTTCTGATCACCTCTCTTTCTGTCTAACCCCCTCCCATTGACTCTCTTAGACCCTCTGTCTCGCTCTCTATCTAGACCTCCACACTGTCCCTACCCCTTCACATTCTCTCTTTCTAGCACTCCCCACTCTCTACACGTTTCCCGCACTCTCTGTTCTACTACCCCTCTCTTTCCCTCCCCTCACTTCCAAGATTTCTTTCTCTCTCTCTCTCTCTCTCTCTCCACATTCCTCTCATGCACTCTCTCTCTCCACTTTGATTATGTGTCTCTGTGCTCCTAAACCATCCACTCCATCTCTCTGCTCCATTCCATTTTTTTCTCTCTCTCTCTACGCCATTTTCACTCTCTCTCAAGGTCTAGGTCATCCACCCCCTGCCCTCTCTGTCAGCTCCCAGTCTCTCTCTATACATCTCCCACTCTCGTTCTCTCCCCCTCCCGTTTTCTCTCTCTCTATACCCTCGCCTTCATAATTTGTACTTCATTAATGTAATTGGGAGGGGCGAAAGGATATACCTGTGGCATCTGAGTGCTCTTACAATTCACTTCGACTTTTTGGAGGAATCCATTGTTCTTCTTCAGCCTATTACATAGGAACAGCAAAATGAAGTTTAGGTCTTCGATCCTGCTGCACCAGAACAGGACGAGGCGATTCAGCCTCTCGAACCTGATATATTAACAGGAGGAGGCCAATCCCTCACTCGAACCCATGGTGGCACAGTGGTCAGCACTGTTGTCTCACAGTGCCAGAGACCTGGATTTAATTCCCGCCTCAGCCATTAGTCTGTGTGGATATTGCACGTTCTCTGCGTGGGTTTCCTCCCACAGTCCAAAAATGTGCACATTAGGTGTAGTGTTGGTGTGGGCTTGTTGGCCCGCAGGCCTGTTTCCACACGGCAAGTAACCTATTGTAGCAACAACCCATCAATTGATAAACAAGGAATAGAGTGCATTTTCGCTGATTGGAGCCTGTTTCACGGGAAAGGGAACCGAGAGGTTATAGAAAGAGTAGGACTTAACACGACCATGTTCACTCGTGAATAAAATAGTTGGACAACTGTGTCAGGGAAATTGTGAGAATCCATCACTAATTAATTACGAACAACAGTTTTGAAATTTCAAATCACAATCCATCAGAAGGGGTATGGTTTTGTGAAGACGATGTTAAAGTGAGATTAGATTCCCTACAGTGTGGAAACAGGCCGTTTGGCCCAACTAGTCCAAACCAACCCACCGAAGAGTAACACACCCAGACCCATTCCCCTATTTTCTCCAGACAAATGCACCTAACTCGATGGGCAATTTGGCATGACCAATTTATCTAACCTGTACATCTTTGGAGTGTGGAAGGAAACCGGAGCATCCGGAGGAAACCCACGCAGACACGGGTAGAATGTGAAAAGTTCACACAGACATCGAACCCGGATTCCTGGCGCTGTGTGGCAACAGTGCTGTCCACTGAGCTACCGTGTTATAAAAATATGACAAGCAAAGAAGACAACGGGGATCGTGGAGATGCAAACTCTCTGGACTTCTTGAAGGCATTGATCAAAGTGCTGCAAAAAAGAATATGCTGTAAAATAGGCAGACATAGGTTTACAAGGAAGTTATTCACTTGGACAGAAGATTGGTGAACCAACAAAATGCAGAGAGATGAAATATATGGGTCGTTTTATGGTTGGCAGCTTTTGGAGTGCCATAAACTTCGATTACATTCCCTGAGTATATGCCATTGATTGTATTATTTGAACGAGGGGATAGAAAACACCACAGCCTCATTTTTAGCTAGTACTAAAACTTTTGGATAAGTAGTTTGGTACAATGAAAATGTAAGTCAATTTCCAGATGGACATAAATGGTTTAGATAAATGAGCCAACAACTGACAAATAAAATTTAACGTGGATCTGTATGGCATTATCCATATTGATCAGAGGAATCGAAAGGCAACTTGTTATGTAAACTTAGATAAACTTCAGAGTGCTTATGTGCAGAATGATCTGGGTGTCCTTGTGCATATTTGAGACAACGCTCATGCAGGTAATGGGAAAGACAAGTGCAATTTCAGCATTTACTTGTGAAAGTATAGGCAATGAAGGGAGCGAAAAATTATTGCAACTCACCAAGGAATCAGTAAGATGCAAGTGGAGTACGACGGACAGTTTTAGTGACCTGATTGCAGAAGGGATGTATTTGCATTGGAGGCAGTCCGAAGTCACTTGATTAATGAGGAGTTTATCTCATGAAAAGAGATTGACCAGTTCACGTCTATACTCTGGGGAATTTAGAAGAATAATAGGAGATCTGATTGAGATTTAAAGATGCTAAAAGTGATTGACGATGTAGATGTGGAGTGGATATTTCCTCAAGTGGGCTAATCTACAACAAGAAATTAAAGTTGTAGGATAAGAAGGGAGATGGAGAGAGGGCAGGAAATTGGAATTGAGGTAGAGATGACATCAGTTATGAACGCATTAAATGGCAGAGCAGGCTCGAGGAGGTGATTTGCCGACTGATGTTCCTTGTTCTTATTCAGCACTTTAAATGTGCTACACAGGAATGTGGAAATTTGGGTATCAAACAGGAAGCAGGCAGTAAGGATCAATCAATCTTAATCAGTTTGACAGAACATAATTAGTGTAGACACACAGTCAGCAATGCTGGTTCCTCACATTTCGCAACCTATATCATGATCAGGAGGAGTGGCACACATGTAATATAATTACATTTGACGATGACACTCAAATAAGGAGAAAAATAAAATATCAAGAGAAAATGGAGAATCTGCAAATAAATATAAACAGGAAACTGTTTGGCAGATAGATTATAGGATGATGTACAACCTGACATTTCATTTTCAGGAAGAATGGAAGGCAGTATGCTACGGAAATGGAAAGAGATTGCAGGACATAAAACATAGCACATTACAGAGCAGTACAGGCCCTTCTGATCGCAATGTTGTGCTGATCTGTGAATCCAATCAGAAGCTCATCTAACCTACACTATTCTATTCGCAGTCATACGTTTATACAAGTGTAGCTCCATTTTGCAACAGCAGTGGGAGCGGTGAGAGCGAGGACCAGGGAGCGAATAGGAAGGTAAATTATTTCTATAAAAACTTAGCTCTTGTGTTCAGCTGCAACCATTTTTGCAGCAGCAGCGCAATTAGCGAAACCGAGGACGGGGAGCTACTGGGAAGTTAAATTAATCCTATTCAAACTGAGCTTGTGTGCAGTTTAGGTGCTCCTACCAAAAGGTAAGGTTCTATGCACGGATTCACTTAGCTTACTCAGAATCCAGCCCGCGGTGGACCCCTGACAATGACATCGCGTGGGCTGTTGCAAGCCAGTGTGTCCCCGACAGCGACATGATGTGGGCTGGTGTAACCAGGAGTACCCCTCTGACAGCGAAACGGTGAGGGCTGGTATACCAACCGGATTCATCCATCACACCAACTATCCAGGTTTAACTAACCACTTGTGTCCACCTTTTCCGACCTCACCATGACGCTGCTCTCCCACCCCTCTTCTTTCTTTCTCTGCAGATCCCCCTACCACCACTCCCATTCCTAAAGAACGGTTATAACTGGAACGTTGACTTCTCCGCTTCCTGATACTGTCTGACTTGTTATGTTAGTCCAGCATCCTGTGTGTTTCCTATTACACACTAAGATAAGGAGTCGAGTCAGTACATCACGCTCGTAAGCAGGAAAAACGGGCTGTCCAGCAATGTCCTTGAATCACTTTTCTTGGACCAGCAGGAGGATATTCCGCCCCTCGAGACATTAACATATGAACTGAAGTGACCATTTAGCACATTCATACTGTAATACAGAAACAGAAGAATGTAAGTGATCCTCCAACACGACAAACCATTGCAGCAGAAAATGCACAGACAGACTTCTTCATGTTGTTCCTTCTGGCTCCATTTGCTAATGGTACACACCCATTACGTTAACATGGTTTGATGACAGCAAGGAGGGAAATTAGGTGGTAAGTGCCAAGTCCCTAGGAGGCATCTTCCACTCAAGAAGACAGGCTAGTGGATTGTTTGGAGGTCAGAAGTTCCAAAATGTGGATGCTGACAGATTTGTAATCAACATGACTCTCAAGACGGGGTCACACATCAACTGCACATTGAAACGGTGTGAGTTCATTCAGAGCCTGGAGGTCTTGCTCAAACAACACGGAGGCCCATACAGGTGCATAAACTATCATGGTGTAATAGAGTCCGACAGCACGAAGACAGGTCCTTCAGCCAAAACTGGGCCTTGCAGACCAAAATGTCCATCCATGCTAACCCCATTTCCCTACTCTTGGTCCATATCCTTCTAAATAGTTCCTTCCTAAATATCTATCCAAACGTGAAAATATCTATCGTGGGAAAACACGTTACCTTTTACGCTATCAATGTTTTGTTGTGGGAGTAATTGACCCATAATCCTTAACTTTTAATGCAATCGCTTTTTAGTCCTTTGTAGTATTACACTTTAAACACTCATTTCCTTCACATTCTCCTCATGGTACCTTCAACGCAGAGATTAGTCTGGTGAAACTCCTTTCCACTGTCTCTTTGTGGCGATAGACCACTCCTTGTAATAGATAGAAAATCTACACAGTGCCCAAGTACTGTTTCAGCAACATTCTACAACTGCACGAAGGTGTCTTCGCTTCAGTACTTTAATCATTTTTGGAATGCAGAGCAGCATGACATTTGCAGTGGTGATTACTTGCTGTACGGTATAAATTCTGTTAGAGACTCGTGACCAAAGACATCCAGCTCATTTTCGCCAAGGACACTTATCATGCTCTCACTTTCAAATAATCACAAAATTAAGAAGGATGCGGGGTTTTCTTTGCCAAATAATTTCTTTTCCTTTCGAACAGCTCTGCTTCAAGCACAGCCACACCAACAGCAACATCAGTACTGCTAGAGGGGATGTTTAGAGATGGTGGGATGTGCTCGCCGAGTTGTATTATCTCCAGACGATTAATCCAGAGACCAAGGTGATGACCTAGGCCCTGGATTTGCACCCCACAACGGAAAATAGTGTCACATGAATTCCATTTTTTCTTAAAATTCGGGTATTAATTATCAAATGAAACTATGAAACTATTACTGATTGTCAGAAAAAGCTACCTGGGACTCCAATGTACTTTAGGGAAGGAAATCTACCATCTTCACCTGGCCAGGCTAACATGTCTCTCCAGACCCACAGCAATGTAGTTGACTCTCAATTGCCCTTTGAAATGTACAAGCCAGCCTCTCATTTATATCACTCACTACAAAGTCTTAAAGAAATGAAACCGCATGGAACTAAGCAGTAGCTACTTACAGCTACGGACTGCAGTGGGTCAGAAACGCAGCTCACCAACAACTTTTCAAGGACCATGAGGAAAATGACTTAAATGGTTGCCCAGCATCCTGTTAAAGAATAAAAATCATCATACTTAGGGAAGAGAGCCAATGTCACTTTAAACAAAGTGATGTATACCCTATATGGTCATGATATTCAGCAATATGGGAACAGGAGAAAAATAAATAAGATTAATCTAGTGTTTCACTTCCATTCCAGCTGGTCATCAACAGTCTTTTTTTCCTATCTTTCTCTTTACCTATTCATTTCATTCGTTCTCCCCTTCACAATAGACGGTCCTGTCACCAACATCAAACACACTATTTCACAGGTGCGTTTATTTCTGATGTATGAACGGTGGACTCGAAATGAAAACTTTGTTTTTCTCTCTACCCGAGGCTGCCAAGTCTGTTCAGTTTCTCTGGCATATTCTCGTTCTTTTTGTTTCGATCTCGAACATTATTCTTTGTTTTACTTCACCTTTAATTTTGTTTTTACGCGAATATCTGCATCACTTGCAAGGGCTGCATTTGTTGACTTCTTTGATTGCCTTTTACTGTGAGGCCATTCTGTCAGGTAGTACACAGCCAAACGCATTGTTGTGGGTCTCTTAATCCAGACCAGGTAATAACGTTCAATTCCTTTCCAAAGAACATCAGTGAAACAGAAAAACTTACAGACAAAGTGCTGGCGCTGTTATGACCGACATTGGTGTAATTCATTTTTATTTCCAATTCTTTTCATTTGAAATTAAGTTCGAAGATCATCTGTGGTAAGATCAGAAACAGTGTCTTCCATGAAATAACCTGGGTCTCTGAATTACATGTCCAGCGATATTACTACTCTGACACTGTGTCCCTCTAATGAAGTTGCTTTCGAGACAAGAACAAGGTTATGTTTGAAATATTTGCAACTGAAAGAGTGCTTCGAAGAGAGCTGAAACCGTAAAGTATGAATATTACCAAGGCTTAGATAACTGTTTTCTTATCAACAGCAGTGACTCTGGGATGGTATTGGCGATATTATGGTGCCCATAGTGGATATGTATTGTGATGGAGATAATACTGTGACATAAATCAATTTGGGGCTAAAATGGACCTTGAGATTGTGAACGGTATTATTCTCAGATGCTGTCACGGGTTGGCGTGTGGTCTGAACTTTCTGGGTAATGAATAGAGTTTGCAATTGAAACTGAAGACAATAGTTTCCGTCTTTGCTAAGTAACGGTAATAGAAATCGAAATAAATTAATTTCAACATGGTTTATGGGATAAATAAATGGATAGCGATAGAGAGACTTACTAGGAACACCAACAATGCCCAGGATGGGATATTAGCCTGCCTGAATAATCATCAAAACACTATATATTCGCAATGGCAATTTTGACCAAGGCATGGAAAAATAGGAAAGACCCCAGAATAAACTCCTGACAATTGTTGCAACATTCCAATCTCCTGTTCTCAGATTCCGATCCATTGTTGGAACCGTCCAGTCTATTGCTCTCAACTTCTGAACCATTATTGGAATATTCCACTCTGTTGTTCTCAGATTCTGGTCTCCCCGCTCCCTGTCTGTGCACCTACTGATGCCTGTTGTTACTGGCGGAGGTGGTGTATCTGCTGCTACAATGGTATAACGCTTTGAAAGAAGCCCCTTACTAATAGTTTAGGAAAATGCTCCAGTGACACAGTTAGGATCCAGGGAGACGTTTTTAATCACAGTCACTGAAAAAATAGTTCCAAATAATTCTTTTCAGTATGGTACATTGAGTTCACAATAATAGTTGGACTGGATTGGATGTTGAAAACACTGGCTATTGGTCTCATCTCCCATCACCAACCGTTTTAGCAGAGCTAATTGTGAGGGACAATGGGACATGTTTTCTTTTCTCAGTCTAGTTGATTCTTCTGTGTTGTCCATGTACAATGTTGTAACCATCTCAACCCAGCAAACACTCACCCCACCCTACCCCCGTTAAAATAACCAAAAACAAGTTATTGTTACTGTTGCGATCTTGCCTCGTTCAGTCCTGAGTTAGCATTACACACGAATACTTGACTTCTCCACTCCCTGACGCTGCTGGCTTGCTGTATTCTTCCAGCCCACTGCCTGTCTACTTTAGATTCCAGCATCCACAGTATTTTTGTCTCCTCCAGAACAGTTGCCAACCCACATTATCCGTGAGCATATTTCCTCCGACCATACGCAGGAAGTTTGGATTTATTTGGACATTCCGTTCATTGCTGTAAGAAGGCAATTGTGTATCTTCAACACACAACGTGCTTCAGCGGTTTTTTCATCTATACACTCATAAATATCTGGATACCGATTATTGCATCTATAGCAGCAAGACTTACATTTTTTGACTTCGATCCAAACCCAAATGTGGCATGAGTCAGCGACAGCATTAATATGGCATTGACTGGGAGACAGAAATGAATGACACCAGTGGATGAGGAAACTTGAGTGGAGTACAGTGATATCTCCCAGGTGCAAGTATTCACCCATTACTCTTTCTGACCAGTGGAATGAAATGCAATGCAGAGAAAGGGAACAGATGACATATGGGACGTAGAATACTAAACGACAATGTAAATAGAACAGGAGAATTTTTAATGGGATTTAGATTACTTACGGTGTGGAAACAGGCCCTTCGGCCCAACAAGTTCACACCGACCCGGCGAAGCGACAACCCACCCATAACCCTACATATACCCCTTACCTAACACTACGGGCAATTTAGCATGGCCAATTCACCTGACCCGCACATCTTTGGACTGTGGGAGGAAACCGGAGCACCCAGAGGAAACCCACGCAGACACGGGGAGAACGTGCAAACTCCACACAGTCAATCGCCTGAGGCAGGAATTGAACCCAGGTCCCTGGCGCTGTGAGGCCGCAGTGCTAACCACTGTGCCACCGTGCCGCCCTGTAGGGAAATTTATTTTCTATTTAGACTGCTTAATCACAGGTGATAAAGGTTAATAAGATTGTTCCTATCTGGACGGAATATGTGGAATTCAAAACAGAAACATACATCAAAATACGTGGAGTTACAGGGAAATTGCAGTGAGCAACAGTAGGTATATAGCTCATTCCAAGCCGCTACAGAGACGATGGGCTGCCTTACCCCCATTTTTACTGTAAACATTCTGAGAAATGTATTAAAAGCTTTCAGAGACTGAGGAGGCATACTTATTCATGAAGGGCACAGACGGTGTCAGCATCAATAATCAATTCCTGCTGCTTCATAAAGTGTATGCTTTTAAAAATTGCCTTTTTAATCAAAATCCATTTGTTGAGCCTTGCACATTTAAGAGGATATTGGCAAAATGTTATTTTTTTGGCATATCAAAGAAGAAACACAGTCCAGTGTAATACAGGCTTCACTGACACAAGTAATACGAACTGGAATGTAGCACATTGACTAAATATAATCAGATTCGAAATCCAGAGCTACCGAGAAAAGCAAAATATTAGTGATAATGGAATACAAGCAAAAAATGATGTAGAAATGCAAAATGGAGATGAGGCTGGATCTGGAGACAGAAACAGGGTCTTATATGACCCTGTTCAGAATAAGTCGTATTGGACTCAAAAAGTTAACTCTTTGTTTCTCTGCACCGAAGATGCCAATGCTGTTGAGTTTCTGTCAAGCACGTTCAAATGGTGCAAAGATGCCAACGGAGACAGAGTAATGGTTGGCAGTTGCTTTTCGGATGGGAGGCTTATGGCCAGCAGTTTTCCACAGATGTTGTTTCTGGGTTTTCATTGTTCTCATTTAGATAGATGATTTGAATGAGAGTGAGAAGGCATAGTCAGTACGTTTGTGAATGACACCAAGCTTGGTGGCACAGTAGACAGTAAAGAAGATTTTCGAAGAATACAAAAGGACATTGATCAAATGGTTCAATGGGCTGACAAATAGCAGATAGTGTTCAGTCTAGCTGAACGCGAGGTGCAGACAATGGTGTGTGTTTTCTGCTGTCAGATGCATCGGAAACGGGATGGTTTTGTTTCCCTTCACCTGGGGTTCAACAAAAAGATGTCCTTCATGATCGTTAAGAGGTCTTACACTCTCCCTAGTTACCATCTTTTTCCAAATGCAATTGTACAATACCTTTAGATTATCCTTAACATTATCTGGCCATACTATCTCATATCCTCTTTTATGCCTCCCTAGTTTCACTCTAAATAACGACCCACGCATTTTATATTGATTCAGAGATTCAATTGAATAAATTTGCCTGTATCTAAAGTAAGATTATCTTTTATTATTGAGTAGAATCTGAATAACTTTAGTCATCCATTGTTCCATAATCTTACCAGCCGTACACTTCACTCCAATCGGGACATAATGCCTCTGAACACTTGTTGTCAAATTGTTGAACGCCTCCCACTTATCAGACGTTCTTTTAACCTGCTAAAGGTCTACTCCAATCAGAACTGGAAATCTTTGTTTCATGCCCTTAAAGATTGTGATACTCCATTAAAAAGTTCTTATTTATGGAAGGCCTATTCAGTTCCATAACCATTTTGAAATAATGGAGTTTTGATCGCAAGACCCAAAGTATTTCTGCACTTTTACTTCAGTCACTTGCCTTACCTTATTGCACAAAATAAATTTAGTTTTGCTCCTTCTCTAGTAGATGCATCTACATATCGATAAATATTATTTTCCTGAACATATTTGACAAATTCTTCACCATACAAACCTTTATCACCTTAGCAATCCCAGTCAGTGTTTGGAAACTTAAAATTCCCCATTTTTACAACTTTGTTATACTTACATATATCAGAGCTGTCCCTCCATATTTGTTTCTCAACTCCTTTCTTACTATTGAGGAGAATATTGTACAATCCCTTCAACGTGCTCTTTCCTCTCTTATTTTTAATTTCTATACATATATTTAAACGGGATGATTTTTGAGCCTTATCTTCCTTAGTAACAGTAATAATATATTCTTTAATCAAAAATGCCAGCCCCACTCACCCACCCACCCTACCTCTATGTCCCTTTTTCCTTCCTTTATATAACATCTAACACCTGGAACATTGAATTTCCAGTCTTGAGCATCTATCAGCCAAGTTTCTGTAGTAGCTGTGATGTCGCAATCCAATGTTCTTTAACATGCTCTGAATTCATCAGCCTTATCTGTAAGACACCTTGCAACTCAGTTCATCAGAATTATCATATACTCTGACTCCCTTATCTTTCTTTTCTAATTGACGTGTTCTCATCACATTCAGAGCTTGAATAGAGTGGTGCTGGAAAAGCACCGCAGATCAGGCAGCATCCGAGGAGCAGGAAAATCGACGTGTTGGGCAAAAGCACCTCATGGGGGAACTAGGCTTTTCCCCAAAACTACTCTAATCTTGACTCTAATCTCCAGCATCTGCAGTACCCACATTTACCCACATTCAGAGACTTTTCCTATCCACCCTATCAATAATCCTGCTACTTAGAATAACTTAACCTGTCTTACAATATAATGTATCCCTTGATAGAGTGAGCAAATTTCCGTGCTAAGACATTGGATGCGTTCTCGTTTAGATTAGTCCAGTAGATTTGAGCCGTTCTTTTCTGTTCCAGAAGACATTTCAATCTCCCAAAAATCTGAAGTCTTCAACAGCACACCAGCTCTTCAGCCATTGATTTTTCTCCATTAACCTTTTGTTCATTCTCTGGTTGACTTTGTCATTGGGAGCATGCCAGAAATTGCTACGTTTGAGGTTTTATTTTAATATTCTACCTCCCCATCTAAATTTACTCTGTACTGCTTTAATATTTTCCTTAAAAAATGTCATTCACACCAATATGTACAATAACGTCTGGCTTCTCAATCTCCCATTTAACAATTTGCTTGAAACGTTGAGAGACGTTCTTAAATCCAGCACAGGGAAATCTACAAACCATCCTAAATTTACGCTCACTGCCACAGAATTTCATGTTGATGCCCCTGATGAGACCGTCCCCTCGGGCAATAATTCTACTAAATCGTCTCAAATGCTGCCTAACATAAGAATGGTTTCAAGCATCTAATCATTGACGGCTCTTCCATTCTCCCCAGAAAGACTATTCCCTTCAACAATTCCAAAAGCTGAATATCTGTTTGATGCACAGAGAGCCACCAGAGACGTTTGAAATAACTTCTTGACTTCACAAAAGCGCTTCACAGGAATCTTCCAAGCACTGAGGATGTCACCTAGACAGGCGATGAAACATCTGCAACACAAATTCCCAGTTCGGCGAACAGAACCACAACAACTTCTTATCTTTCCTGACAGTAACCCATCTATCTGTCTAATTTTACTGCGTAATACATTTTTAAAAATATTCTAGACATCTCTCTCTGCATCTTATACATGTCCTTAATAACATTATGCCTTAAAATAAAATGTTTCATAACACCTTGTATGTATGCTACCTTACAGTACCCGCAGAAATCAATATTAAAAGCATATATAATATATATGCACACGCACATATATATATAGATATAGATATACACACACACCAAGCATACAAAAATTAAATAAATTAACAACTTAGCTAATTACTGAAATAAAAAGATTCCTCTTCAACATATTCCTCAAAGAATAAAGCCTTCTCCAGAGCTGAATAAGTCTTAGACTCTCCAGGATGAAAGCACAATTTCTTATCTGAAGAAAATCTCTTTGGATTTTCAAAACAAAAAACTTTTACAGTGCTAATAAAGAAACATTTTAAAACACATCGAGGCTTTTCTATTTCCATCGTAGACTACCATTAAAACTTGTTTTTAAGGAAACGTTAGTTTGACAAATATTGCGCATTGTTTGCTTTTTTGCTTTGTTTTTGAATGTTAATGAAACAAACTGGAGAAAAAGTGAAATATTAATAATCTATAATGAGTATTTTAACTGTAACAATGCTAAAATGAAACTTTAACAATCCCTGTAACGCGACGAGCAGCTGAAAGATCAATGCTACTCTACTAACACATTAAAAAACGTATTTTGCAATATGAAGAACAGTGAGCATATATTCTAATAATTTGCTTCCAATTCAAGGTTGAATTGACGGCATGATTTGCTCTCCTTCCGTGTGTCTATACATAGCATTTAAGTGAACCTATATCCTCATCACTCTCGCTCTTTCAAACAATCTTACAAGACTGTGTCCATCCTGCAGACAAAGTAAAAAAATCCTTCAGCTCTGTCTACTGCAGGGAATGCAACGAAAATATTATCCAAGTCCTGGTAAACTACATATTCTGCAGAGAAAGGTACCTAAACCTAATCCAATATTAATCACATGACAGCCTTATAAATAAAACTCACAGAAGAGCATTGCAAAAAAGGAGATTTCAGCTCCATGTACAAAAAGTACTGCAGTTTCCACGTAAAATGACCTCAACTCCATCATGAAGAAAATTCACCAACATAGGGGAGAAAAATACTAGAATTGTCGATTCTTCATCTCTGAATAAAATGTGATGTATATGAGGAAAATTACAGCTTATTTCTGAACTTCAAAAATGATGATGAGAAGAATGTGAGAGATGGAGTGTGCAGGATATGATGAATAACGATTTAGATGTCATAAAGATTAGCTGCATATTTCACAGTGAGGAGGTAAGAGTTAGGCTACAGAAGATTATAATACATTGTAAAGATGGTCAGATCAATGGATAATAAAATTTAATACTGAAATATGTGAGATGATGCAGTTTGGGAGAATTAACAAGACAATATATTCCTCAAACTATGAATAGTGCCTAGATTTACATGGTTTTACTTTGAAATAGAGGAGGATGAAAGGGGGTCCTTATTGAGGCATTTAAGAGTATGAGGAGTATTGACAGGGTGAACAGAAAGCAGTTTTTCTCCGTACTCGAAGGCTCAATAATAAGGAGACTAACTTTTGAAGTGAAAGTGTTCTCACCATTAATCTGTAAAACTTTGGGGTGGTGGTGGGGGGTGGGGGGCGGGGCGGTGGGGGAGGTTTCGTATTTTTAAATGTATTCGGTTTCAAAGTATTTCAACATTTATATTACCTCCTCAAAAAGTTGATGGTGATGAAGAGGTTTTGTTATGTGATGCAGATGTCCCGTTCGTCGTGCAATCTGTCCATTGAAACAATACACTGCTTTTCCACACAATTCGACAACATACTCAAACATAGACACATATTCCCAACTATGATCCATAGGCCAATATTCGTCCATTCCCTTGTCACACCGAAACCTCCTTACAGACTTATGTCTAATCTTTTTTTTAATGTTTGTATTCTTCAACAATATATTCAAAATATTATGAAAAAGATATAGATTATGGCCACATTACAATTGAATTGGTAATGTGATATTTTTCCTTGATGTCGAAACTATCAAGTTGCAGTCCTGTTCTCAGCGTGCAGTTGCAGCAAATTATCATTAAATCTCAAAAGAATGGCCTACTCTTTGTCTTCCAATCTAATTGGTCATTTTCCCCTTCATTATGAAGCGAGCATATTAATTATGGACTATCTGTCTGACTGTGGCATTTTGATTTGGTTTACTCCAGGCAACTAAAATTAGGAATTAAGATAGCTAGGTCTGCCCTGACATTCAACAAGACCCGACTGCGTTCTTTTCTCCACATTACTGTCTTGTTACCTATACTCAGAACAACTTGCATCGCCCTCAACCAAATCCCTTGACTCTTGTCACCCCAGCCACCAATGCTGAATAAACACAAAGAATAAAATGTGGATGGAACAACAAAAGAACAGAGAAATTAGGAGTGGGAGTAGAAAATTCAGCCCTTCAATTCACTGAAGCATTTAACATGACCATAGCTAATCTTATTCTGGTCTCCACTCTACTTTCTTGCATGGTCCCCATGTCTCAATCTCAATTTTCCTCAGAAACATAGCTGTTAAACTTTTTGAACCTGTTGATTGATTATCCCTCCACTTCACTCTGGGACAGTGAGTTCTACCAATTCACAATCGTCTGTGGGAACTAGTTTCTCCTCATCTCAGTTTTAAGCCTACCTTCTCTCATTCTATATCTATGACTAATTCTCAAGACCGTGTCACAAGGGGATGCATTTCCGATGTCCTTTGAGTTTCTTTAAGTCAATGTGATTCACCCTCAGTCTTCTGAACTGCAGTGATTACAAGGAACAACTATTCCACTGCACCTCGTACGAATTCTATTTCATTCCTGGGATCAACCTGGAGAAACTCTTTGGAACTGCCTACAGTGCCACCAAATCTTTCCCCAAGTAAGGCGAACAACATTGGACACAATACTTAATCGTGCAACCAACGTCTTATATAATTGTAGCAACACTTCTGCTGTATTCCAGTTTTTTATGTAATAAATGCCAGGATTTTATTTGTCCATCTTACGCTATGTTGCACCTGCATATGTCCTTTCTGTAAGTCATGCGCACAATTACCTAGAACCTTCACCATTGACTCACTTTGAATCTGCTTGCTACTTAATAAATCAATTAACCTTTATTTTTTCCCACCATAATAGACAACCGCACACTTATCCACATTAACCTTCATCTGACAGATGCTGTCCTATTTTCCTAGCCTGTCAGTATTCATCTGTCAACTCTTTACCTCTTCAGCACAACCTATTTTAGCAACTATTTTAGTATCATCTGCAAATTTTATTGTTGCCCTCTGTCTCTCCTTTCAGGACATTTATATAGATTGTAAATGGTTGAAGTCTGAGAGTGCAACATTGCAGCACCTCACTTGTTTCAGTTCGCCTTAGAAGGACAACTTATGCTGATGCTCTGCTTTCCATCAGACAGCAACACCTCTACCCAATTCAACAATCTCCCTTAACCACCTTGGATCCATCTTTCTTGATCAACCCATTATGCGGCATCTTAACAAATGCCTTCTGGAAGTCCAGACATACCACATCTAGATATACCACAGGATCCTCATTACTTAACTTGCTGATTACATTGTCAAAGGCCTCCAGCAGGTTTGTTAAGCAAAATTTTCCCATAATAAAACGGTGCCAACAATGGTGAATTGATTTTGGTTTTTTAACATGTTCTGTTATATCCGACCTTACGATTTACTGAAGCAACTTCTCCTCTGCAAATTTCAAACTCAATGATCCATAATTTGACACTGATTAGTGACTTCTTGTTTTGAATAAGAATTTCACGTTGCGATTTTTCCAATAATTCGGCACCATTCCAGAATTAAAGAAGTTTTAAAAATATCCTAATACTTCCACAATCTCTGCTGTCACCTCCTTTAAAACCATAGGGTGCAACGCATCAGACCTGAAGGCTTTATCTGACTTTAATCTCAACAATTTACTTCATACCTTCTTCTTTGTCATCTTACTTCCATCAAAAGCCTTTGCAGATGCTGGAAATTTTGGAAAGAGATTCTTCCATTGTGAAAACTGGAAGTATTGGCTATGCCTTTGCCATTTCTGGGTTTCCCATTATTACTTTTGAGCTTTTGTCCTCTGAGAGACCAACATTTAGAGAAAGTGAGGACTGCATATGCTGGAGATCACAGCTGAAAAATGTGTTGCTGGAAATGCGCAGCATGTCAGGCAGCATCGAAGGAGCAGGAGAATCGATGTTCCTGAAGAAGGGCTTTTGCCCGACACGTCGATTCTCCTGCTCCTCTGATGCTGCCTGACATGCTGCGCATTTCCAGCAACACATTTTTCAACTTTCACCGTACTTTGGCTTATTATATACGCAGAGATGTGTCTGCAATCAATGTTTATGCTTTGTACTCATTTAACGACTGTTTTGATTTTCTTTTCAGTACTTGTTTGCTGATATTTAAAGACTATTTTTTCATTCACAAGATGAGGGCGTATCTAGATTGAACATCACTTGTTGTCCATGTTTAATTGCTCTGGGTCTGGAGTCACAAGTCAGCAAGACAAGATCTGGGTGGCAGTTTCATTCCCTGTAGGAAATTAGTGAACGAGATGTTTTTTTCCAACATTTAGCAGTGAAATCATGGTCATCATTAGACTCTCAGTTCCAGTTTTGTGCTGAATTCAAATTTCACCATCTGCCATGACAGCATTTGAATACCCAGAAAACTATTTGTAACTCTGGATTAGCAGCCAGCGATAATACCAGTAAGCCACCATCTTCATGTTATTATTGACTTCCTTGGAAAGACATGGTTGACTTTTCACCTTTTTTACAATTCCTCTTCCACGCTGGATTATACTTTAACTGAGGAGCTTTGGCTATCTCCCACAGTATTTGCCACTGTTCTTCAAATGTTCTGCCCTTTTACGTTATTGCTAAGTAAACTTGGAACAACTCCTTCCTCAGGCCAGTAAAATTATCATTGCCCAGCGTATGTAACTCTGTCTTCACTCTTTCAATCTGAATGTGTATCTCTAGCATGCTGAGATCACTCTTCCCAAGAGGATCCTATTACACAGCATGACTTTTCACTCGTTCCTCTTACACAATACCAAATCTGAAGAAAGCCAGCCCTCTGTTTGGTTCCATGACATGTTGCTCGAAGAAACAATCCCTCATACCTTCTATGAATTATTATTTAAGCCTTCCCTTGCCAAATTGATTAGTCCAGTCAATGTGCATGTCCAAATTACCCACAATTACCCTTGTGCCATTCTCGCAAGCCATTGTTATTCGCTGGTAGATGCTATTCTCTATTTTGAAAGTACCTTTGGACGTTGCGGTTTTGTGGGCTGGAAATTACTCCTACAAATTGGTTCCTTTCCATGTGCATTATTTCGAGCCAGACTGATACATCATTTTGGTCCCTCGTGCTAATATAATTTCTTAGTAAAGCCTTGATATCATCTTTAACGAAAACAGCTTCTCCACCTCCTGTTTCTTCTTGTCAGAATACTGAGTACACTTGCACATTTAATTCCCCAGTCCTGACATTCCTGTAACCAGGTTTCAGTGATCCCCACCAGGCCACACCTACATATTTCTGTTTGAGTATCAGTTCATTCCCTTTATTCAAGTACTGCATTTAGATACAAGGTATTGAAATAAGTTCCATTGATTTGTCTTTCAGTTTTAATGCTTTGTGTGCACTAAACTTCCCACGCTCTATTTAATGATCTTCGATAACACTGAACTTATTATTTACTCCACCTTCCGACTCACTTTGTAAATTGTTCGGATTCCTTCCCTCACCTTGCCTGTTTATCCCACTAACCTCTACTTCCTGCTCACTTTCTGACTAGCTGCTTTGGCTTTCAGCCTCCTGTCTTATTAGTTTAAATCCACCCGAGTTCCACGCTCAAACACTCGGAGGATGTTGGTGCCCCTCCAGTTAAGATGCAGACTTTGCTTTTAGTACACTTTAAATCTGCCTGGAAGATTCCAATGATCCAAAAACCTGAAACTGGCTTCCTGAACCAGTTCTTTAGCCACATATGAAACTGTACTATCTTCCTCTTCTATGTTTGACTTCTACCTGACTTGGGAAGCAATCCCATGATTACAACTCTAGAGACCCTACTTTTCATCTCAGACTGAGGTCCCTGAACTTTCTTTGGAGGACCTTGTCACTCTTGCTATCCATATTATTGTTAGCAACATCTACCACGACTGCTGACTGTTCACCCTTTCCATTTAGTATGCCTTGAGTATTCTCAGAGACATCTAAAACCCTGACACCAGTGACCCTTCTTGTGAAGGAATCTTAGAATCAGATAATCTCTGCAGTGTGGAAACAGGACATTTGGTCCAACAAGTCCACACCGTCCCTTCGAAAAGGAGTTCACCCATAACCATTTCCCTACTCTATTTCTCTACAATCGCCACTGCACCTCATCCACAAATTGCTGAACAGTAAGAGTGGAGTGAGCACCCAGATTCATCCTCAACCCTGTTTTGGATTCTGCTTTCTCAGCAAAGATACTGCCAGAAAGTCTAAGCATTCCAAGCAATTTCTTGTTATGTCACCGATGATGATCGCATATTGATCAAAACGTCTGCAGCACAGACTTGAAGAAGCTGAATTGAAATTCTCAGGAGAAAACCAAATATTTGTCAGTCAATGATCGCAGTACATGTCCATTATACTATTTTCATTCAGTCCATGAATTTAATTGTTCAATTTAAGAATCCAAGAATAAAAGGGATTCTTACTTTTTTTTTGATTTTCGATGGTTTGAAAATATTGTACATTTTCTCAATCATATAGAAATGTAATTACATCCTATTCTTTCATTTCAGTACAATTACAAAACATTGTTCACGACATATGCATATACAGGTACACTGCCAAAGCCAAAAACACAGATACATATGCAATCAAAACTACATATACTCGTACACACAGAGACGCACACACATGCAGACACGCAATTGCACATGTGTGCACACGTGCGTGCGCGCGCACACACAATTCATTATTTTGTCGAAGATTATCAGTAACATTAAAGTATTTGGAATGATAACTGGAATGCAGGGTTTAGCTAACGGTAGGATGAGAGAAATTGGGCCTATTTTCTTGAAAGTACTGTTATGTGAAGTTGCTAAGTTAAAAAAATCTCACAACACCAGGTTATAACACAACGGGTTAATTTGGAAACACTAGCTGTGGGAGCACTGCTCCTTCAGCAAGTGGTTATAGAGCATAAGATCAGAATACACAGAATTTATAGCAAAAGATTTCAATGAAATATTGAACAAACCTGAATTGTTAAATCTTTCATCTTTTAGAATCGGTTGAAGTTTTTCATTCATGAATATGTAATTACCAGCACTTCTTTGAAGTCACCTTCTCGAAATAACTTTTTTTAACAAAAGGTAGAATTGCATTTGCAGATGCATTCTACTTTGCTCAAAAAATGCACAATCTGCAGGGAGTCAATACATGCAATATTTTGCAAGTTCCACTTTGGAGGTAGATCAACACTGACTCAAGATTGGGATACAGACACGCTCTGACGTCACACCTTTTATGCACTGTCTGATCTGAGAAACCACATGTTGTTATGAAAACCTAAGTTATCTCGAAAAGGTTTATTCAATATATGATTTTTTTTGTACGACACTGATTTTTTTGCTATAAATTCAGTGCATTACGATCTTACATTCCACAACCTTCTGATGAAGGCATAGGGCTCCTAAAGCTAATGCTTCCAATTGAACCTGTTGGATTACTACCTGGTGTTGTCTGATTTTTAACATTGTTCACTCCAATTCAACGCCACACCCTACACATCGTGAACTTACTAAGTTGCTCAAACGTGTAGAAAACTATGCAGGGCAGACAAAAACATATTCTTGTGTCCAATAATTGGCATTGAATTAACTATGAATTCCAATTTCAAGCATTTCAGCCAAAGAGCAAGGAGTGAGCCAAAAAGAAACTTCTTTGTACAGTGTTGTGGTTGTGCATTCAGTAGCGAACTGGAAATTTATGAATCTTAGTGGAGGTGAAGATAGGCCTGTCAAATGGGTTGAGCTTGGTAGACATTTCAGGCCCCGATGCATACAATGTGACCAAAAGGTCTCGTGCTGTACTTCAAACTGCTGAACTCTATCATGTATAGATGCTGATAAAAGACAGATTCCGATTATATCCTGTTGAAAATTCTGCCAAACACCTGATCATATTTGGAGCAACCAAACTATTTAAAATACAAGTGGTGCTATATCTGCTGCATTGTGAAATCTAATTATTGCCCAACACAGTCTGCTTTAAATTTTCAATCCCAATGACTAAAACAACTATTGCTTGGTTTTGTTTTAACAACTCTCTCTTTGAAAGGGTCCGACTTTTCGTTCGAGTAAACAGAGAACTCCTAACTCCCAAACTTTTAAGAAAATACTACTTTATTTTCCTAACAGAAGACTAAATATGACTATTGACAGACCAAATAATCTTTCACCTAGCTGAACACAATCCTATTAACATGCTGTTCCAATAACGCACTTATTAACATTATATTAACTAAAACACAAGTACACACATTCTCTGTCTTCTCCGTTATCTTTAACTTTCCATGTGCTAATCTTCCTACATCTTTCTTTTTACTGCTGGTGGAAGATAGAGATATAAGAAAGGATGCATATGCTAGAGGAGATTACAGAGATAGAGACTGATGCAGTGACAATAGGATGTCAGAGAGACCTTGGGAAGGCAGTAGGGGTTGGAGAAGGAGAGTTGTGAGAAAAGAAAATGATGTTGATGCTGGACAAAATTACGAAGACAGGGACAGGCGTCAGGGCTGAAAGAGAGTGCATGGATAAGGAGAAATGTAGTGCTGGATGAGATCACAGAGGGAGGGAGGAGGTGGACGACCTGATGGGGTTTGCAGAGATAGCTAGGGTTGCAGAAGCTGGAGGAGGTCACAGAGATAGGAAGGTGTGCAGGGGCTGGAGGTGGTTTCACGGCTTGGACGGGTGTAGTGGCTGCAAAGGAGATCACGGAGGTAGGGAAGGGTGTAGTGCTGGAGGAGGTTAAAGCATTAGGGAAGGGTGTTAGAGCTGGAGGAAGCTTCAGAGATCGCAAGGTGTAGGAATTGGAGGAAGTCACAGACATTGTGTGTTGTGTAGTGCTGGAGGAGGTCAGTGATAGGGATGGTTTAGTGGCTGGAGGATGTTAAGAGATAGGGAGCGATGTAGGACCTGTTGGAGGTGACGGGGTGAAGGAGAGGTGTAGGGGCTGGGGACGGGGTAAGTGGGCTAGAGGAGGTCATAGAGATGGGAAGAGGTGCAGTATCTGGATTATGTCACATAGATAGGAAGGTGGGTAGTGCTTGAGGAGGTTACAGACAAAGGGATGGGTGTAGGAGCTGGAGGGCGCCACAATCATACGGAGGGGGTGCAGATACTGCAAGAAGCCATCGAGATATCAAGGGGTGGAACGGCTGAAGGAGGCCACTGACATGCAGAGGGGTGCTGGTACTGCATGGGTCCACAACCATAGGGAGGTGTGTATGACCTGGAGGACGCTACAGGGGTTTAAAGGGTTTAGGAACTACAGGGTTTGGCAGTGATAGGGGGTTGTAATGGCATGTGTAGTTTATATAGTTAGAGAGGGTTGGAGTGGCTGAAGGGGTTCACAGATATATGGAGGAAGGTAGGGCCTGGAGGAGGCTCCAAAGATAAGGAAGAGTGTGAGGGGCTGGAGGAGGTTACAAAGAAAGGGAAGAATGTAGGGGCTGGACAAGGTGACAGAGATGGTGAGGGGTGTAGTAGATGGAGGATGTTGCAGAGATACAGAGTGGTGTAGCACTTCAGGATTTTACAGATAGAGACCATTCTTGCCCTGTGAATCCCAGGTCTCTGTTTTGGCCGCAACATCGATGTGCCAAATACTGATACATGCTGTAAGTTTATCATTCTGATTTCTGACATTCCTTGTGGAAAGGAAACACAGTTTACCTGATACCTTTGTTTCATCACATGAAAAACTGCCCTGATACATTCACTACCTCCTTTCACCGCCCCATAGCATTGGAGAAACATATGGTGTTTTAGCTTTGCTGCAGCTCTACAAGCCCCTAGTGAGACCACACTTGAAATATTCTGTTCAATTCTGGTCGGCCTACTATAGGAAAAAGACAGCGGCTTTTGAGAGGGCGCAAAGAAAGTTTGCCAGAATGCTGTCTCGACTGGAGGGCTTGCCTTACGAAGAAAGGTTGGATAAACTCGGATTTTACTCTCTGGAGAGAAGGAGGAAGAGAGGAGACCTGATACAGGTGTAGAAAATAACGAGAGAAATATATTGAGTCAATAGCCAGCGACCTTTACCGATGGCAGGATTGACTGTTAAGAGAAGTTCATAGTTTGAAGATATTAGGAGCAAGTTATAAAGGAGACATCAGAGGTAGGTTCTCTATGCAGAGAGTTGTGAATGCATGGAATGCGTTGCCAGCTGTGTTGGTGGAAGCAAAGTCATTGGTGACATTTAAACGACTGCTGGACATGCACATGGATGGCAATGGGTTGGGGGGGGGGGGGGTGCATAGGTTAAGTTACTATATTTTACATTAGAAGTAAATCTCAGCACAACATCGTGAGCCAAAGGGCCAGTTCTGTGCTGCACTTTTGTATATTCTATGTTCTAAATTCTAAGTTCTAGAACAACATAGAACATAGAACATGGAAAATTAAAGCACAGAAAAGGCCCTTCGCCTCACGATGTTGTGACGTGGATTAATCCTAATCTAAAATAAAATAACCTAACCTATGCACCTCTCACTTCACTGCTGCCCATGTGCATGCCCAGCAGTCACGTCAATGTCCCCAGTGACTCCTTCCTATAATAGGGCGATCAGAGCTGGGCAATATATTCCAAGTGTGGTCTCACTAGGGTTTTGTAGAGATGCAGCAAAGCCTCGTGGCTCTTAACCTCGATTCCCCCGTGAATGAAAGCCAAAACATCATATGCTTTCTTAATAACACTATCCATTTGTATGGAAACTTTGAGGGACCGATGTACTTGCACACCAAGATCCCTCTGTTCCTCCATACTGCCACGAATGCTATTTTTAAACGTCTTTTCTGCAATCGATTTCGACCTCCAAAATGAATCACTTCGCATTTATCCAGGTTGATCTCTGTCTGTTATTTCTCAGACCAACTCTGCATCCTGTCTATGTCGTTCTGTAGCCTGCAGTAGCCTTCTATACTATAGACACCTCCAATCTTTGTGTCATCTGCAAATTTACCAACCCAGCCCTTAACTTCCTCATGCAAGTCATTTATTAAAACTACAAAGAACAGAGGCTCAAGAATAGAGCCCTGCGGGACTCGACTCAACACTGATCTCCAGGCAGAAGACTTTCTATCTACAAACATTCTCTGTCTTCTGTCAGCCAGTCAAGTGTGAATCCAGATAGCCAAATCTCCCTGCGTAACATAATTCCCGATTTAAAGAATGAGCCTACCACGGGGAACCCTATAAAATGCCTTGCTGAAGTCCACATATACCACATCCACTGCTCGGCCATCGTCAACCTGCCTTGTCATCTCCTCAAAGAACTCCATAAGATTTTGAGGCATGACCTGCCCCTCATAAAGCCATACTGACTGCCTTTAATCACACTATGCTTTGCCAAATACTCATAAATCCTATCCCAGCGTAAAGAACCAAACTCAGATGAGAGATTTGGGGGACGGAGGTGGTTAGAGAGATAGGGAGGGGTATGGTACCTGGAGGCGGTTAGGGAGCTAGTTAGAGCTGTCGGGGCTGAAGGCAATCAGAGAGATTGGTGGCAGTGTCGGGACTGTAGGTAGTGTTGGGGAGGGATGTAGGATGTGGATGTGATGAGAGAGATAGGAAGAGGTGTGGGCCAGGTGGTGGTTAGAGAGATATGGAAGAATGAATGAGGTTACAAAGATAGAGAAAGAGCAGAGACAGAACGAGGTTCGACAGATAAAGAGCAGAAAAAAATCTGCAGGAAATCACAGTGATAGAGCTTTGGCTGAGCTTGCAAAGATTAGAGAGACAGTGAGAAGTGTATAATTTGGGAGAAGGATAGAGTGATAGCGAGGTCATGCCTCAAAAATCTTATTGAGTTATTTGAGGAGTTAACAAGACCGGTTGAAGATGGTCAAGCAGTGGATATGGTGCATATGGAATTTATGACCATAGATAAGGCTGTAGTAGCTGAAAATTGTGGATATACATTGGGTTGCTAACATAGAAATGGAAGTAGCGGCTGGAGGAGATGACAGGGGAATATACAAAGGATCAGGTGGAAAGTTTACAAACAGAATTACACAATAATTTAATAGAGATCATTGTAGAAATCAGTAGAATAAACATGGGAACACCTATAGAATTGAGCATGGAGATTCCAATTTTAAAAAATCATTAAGTCAGATTTATACAGCACAGGAGAGGCCCTTCGTTTGACAGTAGCAAAAATAAAAAGTTCTGTAGACCCTAAAAAGTCCTTCTTCGTAAGGCCTGCGTACTAGTACCAGAATTGGGAGAGCTCTCCTATCGACTACCCGAGCAACATTATGACATAACGAAGCATCATGGTGTCAGATCAAACCCTGACCAGGAAAACTCCGTTTGACTCTCCTCCCTTAGCCTCATAATGTCAGAATACACACTGATAATGGAGATCTCCGGCTGACTCACCTCCCACAGCCTCATAGGGTCAGATCAAACACTGACACAGAAATTTCCTACTGACTCCCCTTCCTCTACCTTATGGTGTCAGATCAAACGTCGACATGGAAACTTCCTGCTGACGCTCCTCACTCAGCCTCAAGGTTTCAGATCAAACATTCACACAGAAATCTCCTGCTGACTCTCCTCCCTCAGCCTCATGGGGTCAACTTAATCACTGTCAAAGAAGCCACCTGGCAGATCACTGGCTCAGTGATTGCCACTGTTGCCTCAAAGTTGCACAGACTCATGTTTGATTCCAGCCTCGGGCGACTGCCTATACGGAATTTCCACATTCTCCCCAGATCTTCCCACAATTCAAAGCAGTCCAGGCTCGTTAAATTGGCCGTGCTAAATTGCCTGCAGTGGTCAAGGATGTGTAGATGAGGTGCATTTTTCAGGGGTAAATGTGGAGCATTAGGAGAATAGTTCTGGGTGGGATACGCTTCGGACAGTCGAAGTGTACTTGCTGGGCCAAAGGGCCTGCTTCCACCCTCTAGAGACTCTATAATTCACCTCCGGAGAGGGTCAGCAGCAGAACTGCTGATTGAGATGATCAGGCCCAAAAGGACCTAGCTGCAAGATTGTTTCTACATCGAATCGGGAGGGAAACGACACAGAGGGAGAAACATAAATGACCTCATCCTTAGCAATCTACCGGTGACAGACATATTGATCAATGACCATATTGTGCTACAATGACTACGATTGAAAGATGGACAACAAGAAAACACACAGCTGAATTCCAGAGATGAGCCGTGAGTGACTGTACTTTTCAAATTTACTACATTTTCTCAAGTGCGGCATCAAGAATTAAAAGCAATACTGGAGAAAGTGGGAATAAGGGAAACATCTGCACTGGTTGAAATCATGCCTGGTACAAAGGAAGGTGATTGGGGTTGTTGGTGAGCAACCATCTCAGCTAATGGACAGCTCTGCAGCAGATCCCCAGGGGAGGTATTTCTGGGTAAGCCTGTAGCTTAGGAATGGAAAGATAAGGCACCATACTCCAACAGGATGATTGTGTTTCTCTCTCGTTAAACAGAGAAGACTGGTGGCAGTTTAACTGGACATTTTCATGGCTCAAGTAAGGTGGAGGCTGAGTAGTACAGTCCTTTACAGTCACCTCAATCATTACAGGAACTGAACCCACACGGTTGGCATTATTCTTCATTACAAACTAGCTATACAACTGATTGAGCCAACCAAGTCCTCACTCAGCTCCTTAATATTACATTATTAATCTGTTCAGATTTCGTGTACACCTCTACAGCAGGTGGAACTTGAAGCAATCATCCTTGCTTAGTGGGAGGGATACTATCGGTGAGTTATAAAAGTGTTCTCTGTCGTAGGCGCAACAATTTTCAACTGCGTCATAAGTGACCATCCCTGTACAATAAAGTCACAAGTGGGAGTGTTTGCCAGTGTTTGGAACATTTTGAACATCATTTTCAATTTACTCAAATGTTCAAAATATGCAGACGTGTGCTTAAAGGTTTCAAGTTTCTTTTGCATTACGTACTTGCCAGACAATGATCACCTCTAACAATATAAAATGAAACCATCATGCTCTAATATACAATGTCATCACCATCACCGAATGTACAATTTCCAATATCCTGGGTCTTGCCGTTAGCTAGAACTGGACGGACCATATAAATTCGTTACCCATTTTTGTGAAGGACTTATGTCTGAAACGTCGACTGTCCTGTGCCTTGGTTGCTTCTTGACCTCTTCTGCTTTTCCAGTGCCACACTTCTCGACCAATATCAATTAATTGGCTACAAGAATATATCGGGAGCTAGGAAGCCTGCTGCAATAACTTACCTAATGATTTCCAACAGCCTGTACACTCTATTTAGCTGGCTCAGTGCAGCCTCACCCCTCATCCGCTAACACTCAGCAGCAGCAATAACTGTCATTTACATGGTGCTCTGCAGAAATTTACCAAGGCTACTTACAACATACCGCTCAAGCCGTGACCATCAGGAAGACCATGGTTGCAGATACATGGAGCCTCCTTCATGTCCACATTCCATTCCAAGCCACCCACCATCGTGATTTGGAAATCTATTGTTGCTACTTCTTTATCACTGTTTCATGTTCCCTCTGTAATGGCATTGCAAGTTTACCTCTAGCATATGGACTGCAGTGTTACATTGTGGCGGCTCACCACTAACTTCTCAAGGGCAACAAGGGACAGGCGATAAACTCTGGTACAATCACATTCCACGAATAAATTAGAATGAACAAATTCCCAGCTCGGTAAAATAGGTAAGAAATAAAGTGATATTTACTCTTCATTGTGCAAAGTATAAAAGTGACCGGCTGTATATTTTCCACAGATTAATCAAACATGTTGTATGTAACATAGGATTCTTTGAACAGTGCTATGTCCCAGACGACCAACCTCTCTGTTAGGATCTGTCACACTGCCAGGCAGAAAGAGCAGCTCCTTGGTATAGACTCAATATAGGGCTCAGCTGTAAGACTGCTCTGCGGCAGGTTGTGAGAGAATCAATAAAAGGGAAACATATAATTGACCACATCGTTACCAATCCGCCTGCTACAGGTGCACCTCTGTATTTAACAAATCAGTAGGAGTGGCCACTGCACAGTCCTTGGTGGGAGGAAGGGCCATCTTCATATTTTGCAAACCCTCCCCAACATGTTATGTTGCAAATTATGTGCTGAATGGGACAGACTTTAAACAGATCAAGCAACTAATGAGATTTCCATTAGGTGCAATGGGCAAACAGCAGCAAAAGAATCATACACTGTACAACTCATACAGTTTTCAACCTCCCAACCCGATATACCTTCCACTCTACAGGCACCATCAAGAAAGGTATCCACCCAGGTTCAATGAAGAGTGGAGAAGGACATGGCGGGAACAGCACCATCCAGACACAGATATGAAAGGGCAACCTGGAGAAGCTCTTATTGTCTTTAGCTACAACACAAGCTGACTTGATTAATAAACAGCATACGCATCAAGTTATGGACAGAGCTTAGTGATCCCACAATAAATTGTTCCAATCTATCTCTGTGGTCTTGCCACATGTTGTCATAAAAGATAGTGAGGTATGGTGTTGGAAAGCGCAGCAGGCCAGGCAGCATCCGAGGAGCAGAAGAATCAACGTTTCGGGCATAAGCTCTTCTTCCCCAATGAGGCTGGCGTGAAGAAGGGCTTATACCCGAAACGTCGACTCTCCTGTTCCTCGGATGCTGTCTGGCCTGCTGCGCTTTTCGAGCACCACACTTTTCATCTCTGGTCTCCAGTATCTGCAGTCCTCAATTCCTCCTCGTAAAAGATAGTGGGCAATGAAAGACACTATTGAAGAGGAGACGGTTCTCCTTCAATAAAATCCCCAGTTAAGGATGAATGCAGCACATCGGGAACAAATCAAACTATTGCATTTGTAACAATTTTCAGACAGAAGGGCTGAGCAGATAATCCATTTCAGCCTCCTTCAGTAGTCTCCAGCACCACAAATAACAATCTTCAGACAATACGATTCACTCTACACGGTGTCAAGGAATTTCTGGAGACACTGGAAACTGTGATTTAACTCCAGAGATTGACACTTCTCTCGCTAAGTTGTCCCATTCCAGCAAGAACGCTGGCATGTACCAACAATATGATAAATATACCAAGTATGTTGTGTATACAAAAAACAGGGCACGTACATTGCAGCCAGTCACCGACACATTGGTGTACGCTCTACCATGTAAATGTGAAGGAAAGTGTCAACAATAATGTGGTCAATCAGCAATATGCTGCTCAGTGACGGTCACTTAGTAACTCATCGGGCTCACTCAGATCCTGACTCCATTGCAAGCTCAGTTCAAAAGAGTGGAATTCCAAAGGGGCAGTGAGAGTAATTGCTGTTAACATCAAGGCACCACTTAACACTGTGTTACAAAAAGAACCCAAATCAAATTATTATTATTCATAACCTAGGGGAAGTATTCTCCTCGCTGGAATTATCACCAGCAAAATAATGATTGTTGTCAGTGTCAGTAATTGGAACTCCATAAGAACTCTGCAACGATGCGTCAGGAGAGAGACTGTCTGAGGCTCAACCATTTCCAACTGCTGCAATGACCCTCTCTCCATCATAAGGTCAAACAGGAGAATGTTCACTGATTATACCATTCATGTACAGTCCATGGCAAACTTCACACGACCTGGAAAACTTGTAGGTTTCGTCTCAAATTGTTGGACTGGAGTATACAAAGTATAAAATCACAACAACACCAGGAACACTACAGTAACAACCAGCCCACCCAACCAAAGAGCGCACCCGTGAACTCAACAGGGTGGTCAGGACTTTGGATCCAGACCTTCAGAGTTCCCTACGTGCACAAATCCTAAGCACTTTTCATGTAGGCAACTTCTGCTGACTTCTGAAGATACACAAAGCCCACATACCAGGACATCCCATCATATCAGGCAATGGGACCCTGGGTGAGAACGTCTCTGGCTATGTTGAAGGCATCTTGAAACCCACTGTACAGGGAACTTCCAGCTTCTGTCAGGACATGCAGATTTCTCACAGAAACTCAGCATCCACGGACCAGGAGAACCATGAACATTCCTCTTCAAACAACATCACTATCCTCCACAGTAATGGCCTCAGGGCAACAGCCTCAGTATTGCTGACACTTTCCTTCATAACAACAACTGCCAGTCACATTATTGCTGACACTTTCCTACACAGCAACAACTGCCAGTCTCCTCTGCGACCTACAACTTATCTGCTTTATCTTCGACCATAACATTTAAACCTTCAACGAACAGTTCTTCGCCCTGACACAAGAACAGCCATGGGACATAAATTTGAATTCCAGTATGACAACATTTTCATATACAGGTTCGAACGAGACCTCTTCTCAATGCAGGACTTCTAACCAAGACTATACACCAGATACTTTGATGGCATTTTCTTCCCCGGACCCATTGCGAGGAGTCACTGAGAAATATTACACAGTGATATCAATGAGTTTCATGCCACCATCAAACTCACCATGGACTACTCTCTACTATCTGTCTCTTTCTTTGTCACGTGAATCTCCATCAAGGATGGGCACCCCAGCACCGCACTCTACCGCAAACCCACGGATAACCTTACAATGCTACACTTCACCAGCTTCCACCTGAATTATATTAAAACAACCATACCCTCTGGACAAACACTACACATACACAGTAAGTACTCATAAGAAGGAGCTACGATGTTTAACTCATTGACTCTTAGTTCTGACATGCCACAGCAAGAAACCAAAATCACACTCTCACGAGACAGACAAGAGCTACACCCGACAGGGTACCTTTCATTGTCCAGTACTTCCCAGGAGTCAGAAAACTCTGCCATGTTCTTCGCAGTCTACCACACATTAACAATGAGGATGATCATCTCGCCAAGAACTTCCCCACAATTCCACTTCTAGCCGTTAAAGAACCATCAAATCTCAAACAGATCATTGTTTGTAGCAAACTGCCCAGCTTTCCGAACAACAACATACAACCTTGTCAGAGGAGATGCGGCAAAATATGTCAGAGTGTCGAAACGGATACCACCATTACGCGTGGGGGCACATCCCACTGCGTACATGGCATGTACTCCTGCGACTCAGCCAACGTGGTCTATCCCATACACTGCAGCCAACGATGCCCTGAGGCATGGCACTTTGGCAAAACCAAGCAAGGCGGATGGCAATGGATTAATGGACACTGCACAAGAATCAACATTCAGGAGTGTTCGATCCCAGACTGAGAAGGCTTCAGCGGTCCGGGACAATTGACTTCGAACCTTGGGGTGACCATCCTCCAAGGCGGACTTCAGGACAGGCAACAATGAGATGTGGCGGAGCAGAGGCTGACAGCCAAGTTCAGTATCCAAGGGAATCACCGAAACTGGAAGCTAGAGTTCATGTTACACTACAGGTGAACCCACTGCACTATACGCACGCACAGATACATGCACACACACACCGACGCACACACATAGACAGACAAAGACGCATGGACACTCCTACACACACTCCTACACTCATACTCCTGCACACAAACAGACTCCGACTGACACACACACACCTACGGGCCTATGCACTCACGCAGACCCTCTCTAATATGATCATTCATATACTCCCACACTCACACACTCACCCTCTCACAGACCTATACTCCTTTACACTCACATTCACACACGTACACACCCACTTCTCAGAGACAACCATAACATTCCACCCCCTACTCCGCCACACACCCAAACACACAAATTAGTGGGGTGAATTTGTACTTGCAGAATTACATTTTATTTTGCTCAAAAACTGCATGAATCCATCTAAGATTCTGTAAATCCGTATCTTTAAGAATAGAAGCAGTCTGAACATTGTGGCTTAGACAGTTTGACACAGGGCACCTCACACCTTAAATGCACTGTCTGGGCCGACATGCTAACACTTGTTACAGTTCACTTGAGAATGTAACTTTTAAAAAGTTTCGCGATTTGCACACAAAAAAACTGAAACCAACATGCTTCATTCTAAAAGATGAGAGACTTAACAAACAATCCAGGTCTTTTTCAATACATAATCTCAGTTACATCACACTGTAAACTTTTCCTATCAATTCTGAGTCTTACGATCGTATATTCAACAACCACCTGATGAAGAGCAGTGCTCCAAAAAACTAGTGCTTCCAAATAATCCTGTCGGTCCATAATGTGTTATTTTAACTTTTTACACCCAAGTCCAACACCGGCATCTCCAAATCACATCATTACAGTGCCTGTATTATCAGATTAGATTAGATTAGACTTACAATGTGGAAACAGGCCCTTCGGCCCAACAAGTCCACACTGACCCGCCGAAGCGCAACCCACCCATACCCCTACATTTACCCCTTACCTAACACTACGGACAATTTAGCTTGGCCAATTCACCTGACCCGCACATCTTTGTGACTGTGGGAGGAAACCGGAGCACCCGGAGGAAACCCACGCAGACACGGGGAGAACGTGCAAACTCCACACAGTCAGTCGCCTGAGTCGGGAATTGAACCCGGGTCTACAGGTGCTGTGAGGCAGCAGTGCTAACCACTGTGCCACCGTGCCGCCCACAATTATTATTATATTATAATAATATAATCATAGATATATTATTATACACTGAACACAATCTTGTGGAAACAAAATAAGGTCAAAATACCATCCTGCTTAGATGGATCAAGTTGGTGCAGCTATTCAATTTGAAAATTAACCATGTGGCAGGTCGCAAACACGTGTTTTCCCTCGCATTATGTAGACTCGAATGAGATACAGAGGTGTTCGGTGGCCATGTAGTTGTGCATGTTTGCATGTTTATAGTTAGTGTAGTATATGTGTGTGTTTAGACTACTAACCAGATTTTTGAAGAGCTTTTAAAATGAAACCACCTATTGATGCTGATGGTTCTTTTTTTTAAGGGCCGATTTCTAAAAGCTGGTCTCTATTTTTTTTTCTAAAAGCTGTTTCTTTTCTCCAGGATACTGTCTCCTTGGTTTCTTTCAGACGTGAAATAAAGCGCTTCCAGTGCTGATTGGACTGGATTGATATAGAGATTAAAGGATATTGAGAGACCTTTTTTGCTTTAATGTAAACAGATAAAACTTCAGGCCAAAGTGTTCATGTTTTAGAAGTGACCTGTACAATGAAAGGGAAGAGGTCAGCCATTTAGCTGAGCATTTCAGTTCAGAATGAGTTGGGAGTTTAACCGTGAGCTGTATGAAACTCTCTCGCTCTCTCTTACTGCCCTTCTAACTTCAACCAGTAAGCATCTGTTCCCTTTATTTAATTGTGTTTTCAGGGCGTTTGCTTATTGGGACTGTTGTGTACTTTTGACCAACGTAATTAAGTCTAATTTGGATATATTGCGTTCTATAGGGGTTCTTTATTCTGTTCTTTGTGTTTCATTGCGTGATTTTGTGAATACATTTTTGGTCTGTTTTAAAACCTGGTAGTCAACCTAGCTAACTTACTCCGGGTAACTTTCACTGTACACTTGCTGAAGCGAATTGAAAAATTATGGTCTGTGCTACTTGCTGTAGAATGTGGTATGGTCTAGTCCATAATAGGTCAGTAATCCGGCGGAGTCCATCACATTCCAAAAACACCAGACAGGTCACAGTATCCAAGGAATGGTGAGAAGATATATACTTGGACAGCACAAGGCATTCATGTTGCTCCGCACACGATGTGCGCTCGGTATGAACAGCATCATTGAAAGTTGGAGGGTCTATTCCTCAGTCTCATAACGGCAGGGAAGAAGTTGGTCATGAACCTGATGTTTCGTGTATTCAAACAACTGTTTCTTGAGCTGACCTTAATCTCAATATGTTTACACCTCTTAAGTGAAAAGTGGAACTCAATCGGAAGCTGCAGGGCTTGCCCGGGATCTCTTGCATTTACTGCATCGACCTGAAGTGAGATGTATACCCGAAACGAACAAGACACTTCTGTTAGAGGCATGATAACAATATACCAGGTGAGAGTTTTTTTTGTATAATAACGATGTTTTGGTTGCTGCCGAGAATGAAAGCAGCACTGAGTTTTAATAGCAGCTACTTTCCACCCATATTCCACTGGCAGACTACGCTGGCAGTGAGCAGCACAAATGTATTATTCTGTTCCCTGTCAAATCCGGGCTTGAAATGCTGGGAGGTAGGGTTGATGGGAGTAGGAGACATCGAATTTCTGGAAGAGTATGCAAAAGCGAAACAAAGCATGCACAGGAATTGACATTCTGTTGACAAAATTGTTCAAATTATTCAGTTAAGACAGACAGAAAGGCACAGAGCTGCTCGGAAAAAAGAGAATCGCTCCCAATAATGGGGAACAATGTTTGTGTCCTGCAATATGGAGGGTGCTGCTGTCTGAATCAGCGTGGGGTTTTACTGCAGGGAGTCCTGTCCCTCAGGTTTGCAGCACTTGATGTGTACAAACCTCACCACGTTGTCTCCAGCTCAGAGAATATGTTTTACCATTCATATCATCCCAGTCTGAAAGGGAGCAGTAGAAATTGATTCAGCCCATCATTTTGACACTTCTTGAGGAGAACATGGATGTGTGAGAGCGGATAGTCTCAACTAGTGCATGTTTTCAGCATTTAAAATCTTGTCCTGTGAGTCAATAAAAGCAGTTTGATAGATTGATTCAGTTACTGACAGGAAGAACCAGGATTTCTTTTCTCTTGCTTCTTCAAGCAGATGAGTAAATGCTGCAAAGTAGCAGATACTTCCCTTTGGTGTTAGTGAAATAATAAGCAGCAGAGTAGGTTCCCTGCGTGTGGGCTGACGTCTTGGTTATGGGCTCAGAACACTCCAACTGTGACATTTTGCTCACACGATCAGAATACAAACTCAGAAATAAATAAGTAACAAGATCTTTTGAATCGAATTCCGTGAAGAACTGAAGTCAATGGAATGGAAAATCCTGCGACAGCAGGTATATATAATTTTCTGAACTCGAGAAGAGTGCACTGTGCGGTTCTCAGGAGTCAATATTGGGACCACCTGTCTTCTGGATAGATATTAGTGATCTTTTGTACAAGGCAGACAATTTCAAACTCCTGAAGGAGGCAAAACCCACAAATAAACAACACAACAGCGAAAGAAACTGTTATTTGCTTCAAAAAAAGTCAATTTTGCTGAACATCGCTCTCTGTTTTCGTGAACCTGAGGTGAGAACAATCTCTGGCCTATGTTCATAAAAAGCTACTCTGACTGAGGCTGGAGCTCACACCTCAGCACTTCACACAACTCTATATGTGCGCCGTGCAAAATTAACTGATCTCTTATTGTGCTACTTCAGCGTATGTGAAGAGGGGGAAGAAACGAGACCAGCAGTCATTTCTGGGAATGGGATTTGAACCAAGGGAGTCACAACCAATCGATTCAGCGATGACTGAAATAGCTACCACCTTCCATGCATCATTTGTTAGATTTGACAGTACAGTAGATGAAGGATTATGCGAGGCGGAGAACATGAAAGAATGAGTTGTATCCAAATGGAGGTTTTCCAGCTGATGTGAGTTTGGTGAGAATAAACAGGAGGGAAATCCCCTCATTCAGACAAGTGCATAACTCAAGCTTAGAGCTTCAAAACCAGCAGGGAACTATAAAGAAAAGTTTGAATCATCTTGTTTCTTTTTTCATTCTAAGAGTTATTGAAATCAGGAATTATTTTTCAGGAGAAAAGTTTCGAAGATGATTCCAGAATATTTCATAAAACGAGAGCACACACACACTTAACAGGGACAGGGAGTTTGGGCTGCCGGGATGGGGAGGCGTAATTGGTTAACATTAATTGGATCAAAAGCCTTGTTCAGTTGCTGATGCTGTGCACTAAGTTTTTTAAGTTCTAGCAGCTTGGTCTACGTGAACTACAATAAATTGCAAACACAGTTTGTTTTTGTTCTTCATGAAATGGAAGCTGGTTATCTCATTCCGCTGGTTAACTGGTACAGGATAAAAAGTGAGATCAACAGCGTGGGATTAATTCTTGTACCGTCTCAGGTTACCATAACAATCCTTATCACCACCACTCACATCATCTGTAAGAATATGGCAACACTAGCATCCCCTTTAATGAAAGTTATGGCATATTAAGTGGGAATTAACGTTTTGATGAAACAAACCATTATTAATGCCTTGTGCATTTTGTCGCAATCACCAGAAACGGGAGTCCATTTAATGTTCACTTTCTGCTCCCCCCAACTCAAGAAATACAGCAAGACTCGCCCTTATTCCTTGAACCCAGTCGTGATTTAACTAAAATATTGATAGACTTCAGATTTGCCTTCAACATTCAAACGACCCAATGTGAAGAACCCCTTCCTTTCAATTTGCTTAATGACGTGTGCGAGTTTGCAGCAAGTGAAATAATGTGAAACGAGTTAAGGAGCATTTTCCCGAAGGTAAACCAGTGCAGGGTCAGCTATATGAGAAACGTCATCGAGCTGAAACATCACCTGTGTTTCTCTGTCCAGACATGGATATTAACCTAGGCAACATTTGCAGTTTTCGGTTAATAATTGAGACATTTCACATGGACAGAACACTCTACAAAATCAGAAACTGGTCTTTTACAATAAATGCTCTGTTATGCAACCTTGTTCTCTTACTCCTCCTCAGTCTGAAGTTTCAATAATGCGTGGTCAATGTCAGGTAAAGTTAAAAGTCGAACTCACAGCCTCAGCATATCACATGCCTCAACATTGCCTTGTACGTACAGCACTCTGACCGATTGCACCACTGGCTGTGGTGCAAGGTGCTCTTACCACCGGGACCTTCAAACTAATGGATCTGTGATTATGCTGTACTTCTGACACCATCCTCACTCAGACCAGTTTTAGTGACATAGACCAGTGATTATTTGAAGTCTCGGGATGAGGAAAGGGACATTGAAAAGTGTTGTTTAAAATCGACTTTATTTAAAAAATGAGTTGGTGCGGCTTCCTACGTTAATTTCAGGCAATGCCACTGGACTTTTCAATCCATCGGTTTCAATTCATCACAGAATCGATTCAGTGGCACCACACCGATTTCCTTTGGAAAGTTCAATCAGTCATGCCCCACATTACACCCATTGTCAAAAAGCTTCACTATTACTGAATCCAAAAGAACGTTACAAAATTTTCATAAATACAGAACACATATGAGTGTTATGACAGGGTAAATTGAATTTCAGTTTAAATTTTAAAGTAGCGAGAACCCAGAGTAAGATTCAGAATGTCAGAAATTCATGTTGATTACCTTGGCCAGAACTGCAGCTCAGCAAATGAGAAATCTGTCCTGAATCCCCAATATCCACACTGCTCCCTTGCACCATGTGTCCAGTTGGAAACCTGTGTGAAGGAACATGCAGCCTGACAGAGCGCCTGTAAAAGTCTTCACTGTCTGATCTAAAGCTGCAACAGGAGATGTGTATTCCAGCTGTGAGGAAGATTAGTAAAGGGGAGGACCTTGATATTCCGCGGTGTAGATTCACATTAGCCTCATCACTTGTTGTTTTACACCCTCTGCCAAAATCAGCACAGACAGAGTTGAACAAGAGGAGGCCATTCAAAACCAGCACTCCCCTGCCATGCGATAACATCATGGCTGACCAAACGCTTCAATATCTTTTGCCAGCCCATCTACATCATCCTGTCGGCCAGTGGGAAACAAACATTTGTTGAACTCTACCTTAAAGTGAAATGGAAACTGGTGGTGCAACCGTGGGATCGAAATGTTCTGTTTCAAGACAGTTGAGTTTCTCAAAGAAACTTTCAGATTTTCCATGTGAGCAGTCAATTCTGGGCTGATGATAATTCAAAAGTTATGATTTCCTGAAAACGTGCACCGAGAAGGCAAGGAATTAACTCTCGTCAGCAGAAAGGACAATAGCTCCCAAAAGGGATGTGACGATGAATCAGCGGAACTTCGTTGTTTCATTTTAAATTCAAGTCTGGACAAAATCAAGACTAAGGGGGATTTCGAACAGACAACTCTTGAATAGTAGCTTCAACAATGATATACATTTCTAACGCGTTCTCCATTGAAGCACACAAAGTTTGCCTCGGCCCATTGTGTTCGTGATTTTCATCAAACATCTGTTTGCCCTTGCCACACTTTCCAGTAGCTGGTCCTTATCCATGTGTGTTCTGGCACTTCAAGTGTTCAGCCAAATAATCCGGAAATGTTCTGATTTCTCTTAGCTTTCCCAGCCGTTGAGGTAGTTAATTCCAGATAAATATTACTCTGGTTGACAATGTTCGTTCTAAATCGTCCCTAAACATCTTGCGTTACATCTATATCCCTGTCGATCAATCCTAATCATAAGAAGTTTATTCCTACCATACATATTTATCACTTTCATAATTATGCACATGTTATTCAGTTCCGCATTCTGCCTTCTCTGTTGTTAATAAACAGCCCCAGCCCAACTCGCGTATCTTCACAGTGGGAATGGTCCAGTCCAGGCAACAGCCAAACTTTATCTTGTGAAAGAGGCTCCCAACCTTATTCCTAATGAAGGGCTTTTGCCCGAAATGTCGATGTCCCTGCTATCGGATGCTGCCTGACCTGCTGTGCTTTTTCATCACCACAGATTTCCAGATTAATTCAAATTAATTTACAAGCTGTTTTCTTATTTTAATGTTACAAATTTTGCATTAATTTCACAGGAAATTTGGAAAACATTTGCAGATGGACAGTATAAATTAGATATCACATCAATGTCCTGATGAAGGGTTTTTGCCCGAAACGTCGATTTCGCTGCTCATTGGGTGCTGCCTGAACTGCTGTGCTCTTTCAGCACCACTGATCCAGAATCTGGTTTCCAGCATCTGCAGTCATTGTTTTTACCTCAATGTACAATAGTCAAGTCATGGAGACCTAAATATCTTCAACCTGTGACTATTTAAGGACAAAGCTCCATTCAGAGCAGAGAGCAATGATGCATATGTTATGTAAGTGGACGAGACTTCAGCTGATCATCATGCAAGTTAAGACACAAGTACAGTCTCGAGAGAGCAGCTGTATAACTTTGAGATCCACTTAAAACGTTGAAATTAACTTTTTCAGCTTGGACTAAATAATTGCATTTAGTCAGGACAAGCAGTCCACATTGTTTGAATGGGAAGACATTCATTTACTCATGTGCCCTGCTGCACTATCAGCAGGTTCACAAAAAGTAATTTAGAAAGAGAAGAAAAGCTTTCAATGCACAAAGAAATGTTTCACTGGTTCCACACAATTCTGTCACTCCAAGAAGGGCTTGAGGGTGGCATCCCAATTGGTGGACACTAGTGAGTTCAAATTTGGAGAGATGCTGCTTATCTGCTCCGAACGTGGGAAGGAATTCACAGATCCAAACCAATTTCAAACACACCAGAAAGTTCACACAGAAGAAATGTTGTTTAACTGCTCGGTCTGTGGGAAGTCCTTTAAAAGTTCTCAGAAATTGATGTCACATCAACTTGTTGCCGCAGGTGAGAAGCCTTTCACATTTTTTGATTGTGGTATGAGATTCTATTGCACGTCCCACCTCACAACACATGAATTTGTTAACACCAATGAGAAACTTTCTAAATATCCTGCAATTGTTGAGAGCTTTAAAAGTCAAAATGAACTGCTATCACACTAGCATTGAGAATAAACCATTCACCTGCCCATACTGTGGAAAGGCATTCTCTCCCTCACCACAATTACTAACACGTCAGCTAGTTCACACTGGATGGAGGCCGTTCATCTGCTCGTTGTATGCGAAGGAGAGAGACCAGATTGCTCATAATTTCAAGAGATCTTTTCAATTCTCTGACTGTGAGAAGTGATTTAAAAACAAAAGGGATCTTTTGACATGCCAGCACAGAGGCCATTCATCTGCTCTGATAGTGGGAAGGTATTCAATCTGTTGACCAACCTGGTAAGACACCAGCGAGTTCATTCAGCGGAGAGAAGGTTCACCTGTTCTGCGTGTGGAAAATAATTCACTCAATCATCCCACCTCCTGACACACCAGCAAGTTCACACTTTGGGAAAGCCATTTACTTGTTCTGATTGTGGAAAGAGCTTCACTCTGTTATCCAACCTACTGGCACGTGAGTGAGTTTACATACACCAGCGGAGTTTGTATTGTGCTGTCATTAGTAATGATTATCGCATCTAAAAGTAAACAAAGTGTTTGACAATTGATTTTTTTGGCAGTTAGTGTTTCTTTCAAATTATTTTAAATAACCCAAACCTTGGTTGGAGCTGCGTATTTTGGATATATGTGTAATGAATTTTGCTTTAAATGTATTTTTGTGTCCTGTATTTTTGTCTAATCTGAATATTTCACATACCAGAATGGAGTTTAGAAAGGGTATGGTATGGGAAAAACTGAATTTCAACGTGAGCACAGATCAGAAGTGTTATGACTGCTGAAGCATTGGTTGGGTTGAATAGATGGTACTAACTCTCCCAACATTCCTCTGTTCTATTCATTTGTACTCTTCTTTTTTTAATAGGATGCGAGTGTTGAAGGAAAGCTCAGCACTTGTTGCCCAAGAACTATTTGGCTATCTTGGCGAACATGATTTAGAGTAACATTTAGAGACAATCACATTGCCGTGACTCCGAGCTATATGTTAGCAAGAGGAACCAATTTTAATATTAGTGACCCTGATGAACTTTGAACAACAATAGTTAGACTACCTTTGAATTAAATTCAAGTTTTACCGTCTCCCATTGGTAACATTTGAATGAATATTGAAAGGAAATGGGGATCAAGGTTCATTCTTCAAGGACATATTTGAGTTTCAGTCATTTTCAAATCCTTTACAATATTGCTTCATTGCACCATGCGCAGTTGACACATTATGAGGGGGTCATTGCTCCTTATTGTGTTAAGGTGGAAACGACCCATTTTCTCTGCTGTCCAAGCTGAGGGTATGGAGTGGGGTTTATGATCAAGGTCTTCTTTTCGATTTCTGGAGAGATTGGTTCTGGGTTTGGTCGTCAGCAATGGTGGATTATATCCTTGCAAGCTATCGCAACTAAATTTGTTGACCTGTGACCAGGAAGCGTGAATTGAATCATAGGAACAGCCGTAGCTGATAAGGCAATGAACAGCCAATCACCTTGAAGTCATCATGATCTCTCTTCACAGCTGCAGAGCAAATAACATTTTGTAGGTAAAGACGTATTGATGTCGGCTATGTGTGAAAAAAAAAATCACAGTAATAACCATGGAGACAACCCAAACAGGAAAGCTTCCATGCTCTGGATGTTAGCAGCACCCGTCGTTCATTCAGCGTGGTTAGTGTGTAATTTCTTTATACAGTTAAAAATCTGTGTTTTTACCGGAGGTTGGTTTTTTGCAGGGATAATAACCAATAACAGTCAGAATAGCCAATAAATTTGCACTCGTTTGAAGGTCAGTGAGTGTAATACTAAATTTATTTACTGGTCCAAATGTTTTGCTTGGTGTTATGAAAAAGTACCTTGTTGAATCCAATGTGAAGTACCAGTTGGATGTTTTTTTGTAATTTCAAGATTCATTCACGTTTTTCCCAATGGACTCAGCTGGTGATATGTTTGATAAGTTCAGTAGACATGGCATTTTCCACCTCAATTATATATTTTTCTTTCGTTCTTTATCTTACCAGCCAATGCGTATTACCAATTTACAGAATAATATGATTACTTTGTAAATGCATACTCTATCTAATCTATCACTTCAGAAATACTCTCTTAATTTGCACTTTGATTAACAACGTCGGGAACATAGACTACGTGTAACTATGACATACTCTGAAACCAAAAGAGAAAATGCTGGAAAATCTCAGCAAGTCTTGCAGCATCTGTAAGGAGACAAAAGAGCTGACGTTTCCAGTCAAAGATTTAAAAATGGGAGAAATAGGGAGGTATTTATAGTCGGCTGAGAGAAGGTGAGTCATGGCTCGAGAAGCAAAGGTAGCAATAAAGAGGTGATAATGACAATGTGTAGAGAGATTGTAGGGAGATTAGGAGCTGTGAATGACCAAGGCTGAAGACCTTGGTCTTCAAGGTCTTGCTATGTGATCAAATATGTGAGGGATGGGTGAAGCAGAGGAAAACTCGAAAACAGGAGAGAAGGGTATCAAAAGGGAAGATGAGAGGAAAAAGTTAATGAGAGAGTGGGAAGCGAGAGAAAGAGAGACAATCAAGAAATAAGAGGGACAGAAGAGTGAAAAAAGATTTTAAAAAGATAAACAAAATAAATGAAATAAAATTAAGGAGCAGAATGAAACTAAAAGGGTCAAGACACCCTCTCACATTCTTTCAGCTTAGTATAAATACCTCCGTATTTTTCCCTTTTCTAAGTTTTGACAAAGGGTCATTTAGACTCGAAACGTCAGCTCTTTTCTCTCCTTACAGATGCTGCCAGACCTGCTGAGATTTTCAAGCATTTTCTCTTTTGGTTTCAGATTCCAACATCCGCAGCAATTTACTTTTATCTAGTGTTTAACCCACTGCCACCTACCTAACCTAAAGAAGTACTGCTCTTCTCTCCATTATGATTTTCGTCTGTCTCTCTCCCCCGTTCATCTTCACTACTTTCCTTTTCTGTCTCAGTGTGTTAGACAAGATATTTACTCAGGCTCACTTCCAAAACCATATTTCCTTCCTCAGTGACTGTCTTCGCCTCCACTTACTCCACGTGTATTTCAACTCAAATTCCACCGTGCATGCAGCCTCCAGTATTACAGGTACTGTAATATACAACTATTTTCCAACTGCTGTTCTCGCTGCACCCTAATAACCTCATTCAAGGCCATACGCCGCCACATGAAAACACTATCTCTGCCCAGCAGCACAGACTTACTCGATCTCAAAGCTGTCCTGGCGCATAGTTTCATTTCATCCTTCGCATTATACGACACCTTAACTCCAAACTTTTCCTGTTTCTTACAGATGTTAAGGAACGCAAGCTTCAACTTCTCAGCCACACCCCTGCCCACCCTCCACCTTCCAACATTCCCAATTCCTCGAACCCCATCTCTTCCAGCCCCAGTCCATGCCGTGTGTTCACCATGCCCTCTGACCTTCCCCTCTCTGAGGCTGAGCGTGCTGTTCTCAGCAAATGACAGCTTTGTACCCCTACGTCCCCACCTGAATGACTTCTGGGTTTGAAATGATGCTGAGCACTTCTTCCGTCGCCTTCGCTTCGTGCACACTTCTTTGGTCAAGAGTCACCCCCTGCTCCACCGATCCTTTCACATCCCTCCAACATTCCACCTCTAAGTGGATATCCCCCGACATGACAACTTCCTACCCTCGATCTTTTCATTGACCATTGTTGACTGGACATTGGCCTCCTTAATTTCTTTGCCCCACTTACCCATTCCAACCTCTCTCCATCCGATCTTTCTGGCCTTCGCTTCATTAGGTCCAACCCCAACCTTCTCATCAAACCTGCTGACAAAGAGGGTGCTGTTTTCGTCTGGTGTACTGACCTCCACTTCGCAGAGACTGAGTGCTAACTCTCAGATTCCTCCTCCTACCTCCCCCTGGAGTATAACCACAGCACTGAGCATAAAACCATTGTCTCCAGCACAATGACTGACCTCATTTCCTCCGGATGCCACCCCTCAACACCCCGTCTCCCAACAGCGTCTAAACGAATAGTCTCCTAATCCCGGACAGCCCGTTTCTACCTACTTCCCAAAATTCACAAGAAGGACTGTCCCGCCATGCTCCTGCCCCACTGAACTTATTTACTCCTAACTTGTCTCCAACCTTACTCCTCTGGATCACTCCCTACCCACATACATCCGGGATTACTCTGATGCCCTGCGACACATTGACAGCTTTCATTTCGCATGGCCTAACCGCCTTCTATTCACCATGGATGTGCAATCTCTTTACACCTCCATCCCACACCAAGGCGCCTTGAAAACTCTTCGTTTCTTTCTCGAAAATAGGCCCGAAAAATCTCCATCCACCACCATTCTCCTCTGCCTGGCTGAACGTGTTCTCACTATCAACAACTTCTCCTTCAACTCATCCCATTTTCTTCATATCAAAGCTTTAGCAATGGGTACTCTCATGTGTCCAAGCTATGCCTGGTTTTTCATGGAGTATGATGAATATTTTTTGTTGCAGGTCTCCCCAGGACCCCTCCCACAAATGCTGTATCGGTACATCGATGACTATTTCGATGCGTCTCCATGCTCTCGTCCTGACCTGGAAACATTCATAAACTTCGCTTCCAGTTCCCATCCCTCCATCATCTTCACCTGCTCCATCTCCGACACTTACCTTCCTTTCCTTGGTCTTTCTGTTTCCATTTCCGGAAAAAGTCTACCCATTAATATCCATTACAAACCCACTGAATTCCATAATTATCTGGAGGACATCTCTTCTCGCCCTACAACCTGTAAGGAATCTATCCCTTTCTCTCAGCTGCTTTGCCTCCGCTGCATTTGTTCCAATAAGGTCACTTTCCAAACTGGGGGTCTTAAAGTGTGCTCCTTCTTTTCCAACCTTGGCTTCCCACCTACAGTTATTGGTAGGAGTCTCGACAGCGTGCGGTCCATCTCCCGCGCCATGACCCTTACCCCCTCCTCCCCCCCTCCCAAACAAGGATAGGGTACTTCTTGTTCTCACTTTTGACCCCACCAGCCTTCACACACAAAGAATAATCCTTCACCATTTTCGCCAACTCCAATACAACGCCATTACGAAACACATCTTTCCTTCCCTCCCCCTATCTGTATTCCACCGAGATCGTTCCCTCCATGACAACCTAGTACACTCCTCCATCACACCGAACACCTCTCCCATCACAGCCGGCACCTTCCCATGAAATCGAAGAAGGTGCAACACCTGCCCCGTTACCTCTTCCATGCTCACCATCCTAGGCCTCAAACACTTATTTCAGATTAAGCAACGTTTCACTTGTACCGTTTTCAATTTGGACAATTGCATTCGTTGCTCCCAATGTAGTCTCCTCGATATCGGAGAGACAAAATGCCGACTGAGTGATCGCTTTGCTGAGCACCTTTAGTCCATACGCAGTCAGGTCCCGGACCTTCCCGTGGCTTCCCACTTCAACACAGAATCCGGCTCCCATGCCCCCATGTCTGTCCTTGGCCTGCTGCAATGTTCCAGTGAAGGTCAACGCAAAGTGGAGGAACAGCATCTCATCTTCTAACTAGGCACATTACAGCCTGCTGGTCTCAACATTGAACTCAACAACTTCAGATGATTATCCCATCTTGACCGCTCTGTTTAAATTCTGCTCCGTAATTTTATTTCATTTACTTTATTTATTTTTTTTATACTTTTTCACTGTTCTATAACTCTGACTGCTTGATTGTCTCTCTTTCTCTCGCTCCCCATCTCTCATCACCTTTTCCCTCTCCTCTTCCCCGTTTGCTACCCTTCTCCCCTGTTTTCCATTTTGCCTCTGCTTCACCAATAGTCCCCATCCCCTACATATTTTGTCACATAGCACTGACTTCAGCCTTGATTATTCACAGCTCCTAATCTCCCTAAAATCTCTCTATGCACTGTCATTATCACTTCTTTATTTCTTCTGGAGTCATGACTCACCTTCTCTCAGCCTAGTATAAATACCTTCCTATTTCTCCCTTTTTTTTAGCTTTGACAAAGGATCAGTTAGATACGAAGCATCAACTCTTTTCCTTCCTTACAGATGCTGCCAGACTTGCTGAGATTTTCCAGCATTTTCTATTTTGGTTTCAGATTCCAGCATCTGCAGTAATTTGCTTTTATGACATACTCTGCGTTGAACCATATGGCCAGCATTGATATCTGATTCATATACTGGTCAATTGGCTGTACAGAGCATGTGTTAAAAGTATTTCACAAAAATAAATTTGTATTTCTGACATCAATTGCACTACAGGAAAAAATAGAAAACATCATGACACTGTCAGCCATTGCAAGTATAATTGGATGGATCTGGGAGGATTTTTTTTCTTCTCTTTGGGGAATAGTTTTAAAATATGTGATTATTTCAAAGTATTCGTGAAATTTCAGTTGAAAAAAAGAGATTTATTTTCAGAAAGTGTCTTTTAAATTTAGAATGTTATTGCCAGTGACAAGTGCAGATTATATCCTTGAATACGGTGAGTTAGATGGGTTTTCATCCTTCATATTGAGTTCCATTGTTAGTACGAAAATTAACCATTCATTCCTACTCGATAATTAATATTAGCTATCCCTATATCGCGAGGATTCGTTTTGTGCCATAACGTTTGGTATGGTATTTTATCAAAAAACGTTTGTATATCAAGGTGCACCTCATTGGCACCTTTCATGATCATTTCCCGACTGAACTCAAATAAATTAGGTAATCAAGAGTTTTATTTCACAGAACTAAAGTGACTGCACATACGCATGAGTGGAAATTTTAAATGATGCCTGTTGCCTCCATAATAATTGATTCTAGCATTTATCCCGCAAGAGATTTTAGATTAACCGGTCTTCAGCTTCGTACTTTTTGTCACTGCTTTCCTTCACGATAGTGTTGCATTTACAATTTTACAGTCCATATCCTTTTCTGTAACAAAACGGTTCTGCATGATCACCGCCAATGCCTCTATAATATTTGTAGCTGCTTATTTTAAAAATCTAGAATAAGGACCATTAGGACCAATGGACTTGCCCATCTAAACTTTGAATAGTTTTCAAATTGTACCTTGAAGATATTTTTTCGTTAAACCTTACTTTAACAAATTGATTTTCAAATGTAGGTTGGAGATTTTGTAAAAACAGGCATGAGTCAATTGATCAACATTTCTGCAATTCCTTTGCTTTCCATTCGAAATCCCACAAACTCAGCCTCTAATAGATGGAATTAATCTCTAGATAAATATTTTAAGAAATTGATGCTGCTCTCTTTCTAGCAAACATTCTTATCCAATAATTCTAATCAAACTTCTTCCCTGCCACTAACTTTCGCAGCTTCTTTTTAAATATTGGTATTTAATATTGGTATTATTCTTTACTTCAATGCTCCATGTTCCAACCTGTGAAGGCAAGCAGGCCAAATGCCTTCTTCACCAACCAGTTTACCTGTGACATTGTTTTCAAAGTACTATGTAGCTGCACCCCAATTGATTTTTTTTCTATTCAACAACACTCCCTAGGTCCCAACCATGAACCCTGCCCTGGCTTGCCTTACCAAAATGCAAAATCTTACATTTATTAAAATTGAACTATATCTACCATTCATCGGCCCACTGCACACAGAGCAGATGAATAGATTCTCTCTGTTCTGCATCCTTGTTGTGTTAGCTGGTTTGACAACTTAGTGGATCCCCAATTGATCAGTTAAACATAATTTTCTTTGACAAAACTATTTTGGCTCTGCCGCATTAACTTGAACTCATATAAGTGCCCTGCAACAATATATTTAATAATATACATGCTGATGTCCTTTCCTGTCAAATGAAGAGTAGGTCAGTCAGCATCAGAGGAGAAGGAAAATCAATGTTGAAGGCATAAGCCCGGCTCGCGAATGACAACACATTACCGTTGCATGCTTATTCAAAACGTCGATTCTCCTGCTCCTCGGATGCTGCCTGACCTGCTGTGTTTTTCCAGCACCACACTGTCAACTCTCATCTCCAGCATCTGCAGTCCTCATATTTTATTTTCTTTCAAATGAACAGCCTGTCCCCATTATGAACATGTTCATGAGTTTTCAGCCCAGATGACTGCCTGTATTGTCATCCACAAGCAGAATATGTGCAAGGCTTCTGTCTTCAGTGCAGTGTACTTTTTGATTCTAGATTTAAGACCAAAGGTATTCAATTTATAATGAATTCAGACACTCGATCAGTTCTAAATATTATGACATATTTCGGTTTTCATATCCAATTCCTTCCTTTTGAAAACTGAAAAATTAACTCAAAAGAGTAAAAGGGAGCCATTAGAGAAAAACCACAAATACACATTCAAAATTTGTAGTAATGAACTCAATAGTCTAGTCATTTTTGGGAGTGCTACTTCAGCCTGTATATGAAGAAAGAGAGAGAAATACATATATGAGAGGACATGAAGAATCATGCATATTTGCACATTGGCGAAAATGTGACACAATATTAAATGTTCAGAAACCTGAAGAACAAGGACATCAGGGCATATACTATTATAAACATTATACAGGATACTTAGAAAAGATCAAGGTAATATGGCTGAACCGAAATAGCTTTGTCAAAGGAAAATTTTATCTAACGGATTTATTGGATTTCTTTGAAGAAGTAACTGGTGCAATTGATGAAGATAAATTGTGGATGTGTTGTACTTGGATCTCCAGAAAGCATTTAAGATGCTATGTAAAAGGTTATTGAGGAAGACAAAAACTGATAGTACAATGGGTACGATACTGGCATAAATAGAAGATTGGTAGTTTACAGGAGGAAAGAGTGTGAATAAATAGACTTTTTTTCAAGTGAGAAATAGTAGCAATAAAAGATACTTCGTAACATGGGCCATGAGCTCAATGATCTGATGAGATATGGGGGAGGCTTGGGAAAGAGTGTGGATCAAAGAGCTGCTATTAGAAACTGAAGAGCATGAAATGTGTTGGCAAGGACAAGGCTTTAGAAATTTGTCTGGCTGGAAGATTTCTACAGAGGTCCCTCCCAAATCGCCACCTGACCCTCTCAAAAAGATGCCCTTCTGTAAAGGCCTTCTGGAATCAGACTTGCTTCTCTACCTCAGTATGCTGTAAGCCAACAATATCCACTTCTGAGCTGTCCGTCCCTCTCTCTGAAACCCATAGTCAGGCCTCTTCAGAACTATCTCCAGCCACTTCCAGCATTAACACTCTCAGGCCTCTCTCGATCTATCCACCCCCTCACCAAAACTTCTCCCAACACAATCACTTCTTCAGGCCTCTCATCAACTCCAATCATTTTCCTGTCTTCAGACCGTTTTGCTCTGTATTGTCTCCAGACCACAAAGTTCGAGTTGGAAAAAGATTTTCTGAGGGTCCACAGCACGATTTGGAAATGATGATCAATATGGCTTTGAAAATAATGCGTTCAAAGAACAGCAGACCGTTGTAGGCAATGTAATGAGCAATGGTTAGAGCGTGGTCATTCGCATTTCCTGCGAGCTATATAACAATTTGTTCAATGGCAAGGCATATTATTGCAGAGAATCAAGATTGACCATGGGAAATGAGCCGGAGGTTGCCAGAGGCATCGACAGGTATTTTGATAATTCAAACTGAAAATTTTGAAGTTTTAGAGAGGGACATTTTTACAAATGATCATTTGTTCACCTAGAGGTGTTTCACCCAACATTAATTTCAGAAGTCGGTGATGGTTTAACAATCATGGGTGTTCACACAAGTTTTCAAAATGGGGTCAGTTGCACATCTTGGAGTAACTTTCATCCGGGTGATTTTTTTTTCTCTCACATCGGAGACGAATTAATTAGCATGGGTTGGAGACCTGAGTCATATTTCCAAACATTGTTTGAATTAAGGATGTGTGAAATTATTTTCATTCATTTTGAGGGTTAAAAGAAAATCAGCTCTAACCACATAGAAAAAGTATGCACAGCAGCCATGTGCCGCAAATTAACGTTGGAAGAGTGAGAACATGTTAAAAGCTGGCAAGATGATCGGAAAATGAGGTAGAAAAGAAACAAGGCGTACGTACAGAAATATGAAAGGCAAATTGATTAATATTTTACATTGGTTTGAATGTGGAACGACATGAAAGTCCAAATGTGAAAAATTACAGGATGCGAAAGTGGGGACAGCAGCTCTGATTTGAAAATATTGAGATCGATATTGAACTCGGAAGGGTATGAAATTTAAAGTTGAAAAATGGGTAGTTTCTTCGAGAGAATGCTGAGTTTCATTGAAACACAGCAGGAGCAGCAGGACAAATGGATCAATGCTGAAAAAAGTCAAATACTTAGTGATATTTATTCTTCCATCTGAATTATCTGGATTAGTATGCTAATCTCGCTCTGTGTGTGACAGCTTGGCTGAATTTTCCTTCACTAAAGTAAGTGTTGTAACACTGCTTTATTTTGATCGATTTCACGTTGGAGTTCCGATGGTACACATTGAAAACATCCATATGGTGTAATCATGTTCCAAATGCTCTACGTGATTTATAAAGGTTCCTCCTCTGCATTCTGACTGTAGCAACCTTGGCTCAAATCCGAGTGATAGCAGTCATTACCCCGAATCTTTTAAACGATGTTGATTAAGTTATTTGCATGCCAAACTAATATGTGTTTCGAAAAGTAATTCACGCGAAAGCATGTGTATTGAATCCATAGCATTGCTCTTCAATGCTTTGAAACTGGTCTTAACACTCAGTGCAGCAATTAGTAGGACAAACGGAGGCAAAGAGGGACTGGATTTAGGAAAGGCAGCAATTTTGCTTGATAAAAGCCAAAGAACTGCAGTTGCTGGAAATTAGGCACAAAAACATAAATTGCTGGAAATGCTCATCTGTTCTGGCAGCATCTCGAGAGAAACTTAAGATAACGTTACAGGTTCAGTTACCCTTAATCAGAACTGATGGCAGCTCGGAAATAAAAAAGTTCCTCTCTGTGATGTTTACTTGATACATTCTCCTGTTCATCCAAGGTCTGAGTCCGTACTGGCCAAAACACTGAGTCCCATTTGCGGGCTGCAAGGGAGGTACGTTAGGTGAAATATTGTCTCGCTGGAGCATCTGTGCAAATACGGATCGTTTCTGAATTCAGCATTCATACTCAAACATGGTTTCACGCAGAGAAGTTGAATGAATGGACACCTCTTGGCAAAAGTAAAACATATATGTTGTACAAAGCGGAGCTAGGAGGCCTGTCCTGAACAAAATCTATTCTGAATATTCAAATCGCAGGACAAATGGACTGCATGGCAGGTTGGTGAACTGTTTTAAGTGAAAGCTAACATAAATTATATCGATGGACAGGTAGGCAGGTTGAAAGGTAGATTGTCACTCTTTATGTTTGCAGGTCCTTCGCATTCTTGCTAATTTAATGAGCAATTACTGGAAACCTGTGCAAGAAAATTAACACTCCGCAATTTATTGTGCTCAGCTGTTATTTTGTGCCCTGTCCAAATTTTCTGCTTCTTAACTTCCTTTACAATTGGAATGTTGAAAAACATCTAATGAATCAAACTCTGCAAGGAAAATTTTTTAAAAAGCAGAAATAACGTCGAAAGTTACCAAAGTTAGAGAGATTTTTTTTTGTGTAAAATCCCTCCAGTGTGGGCAACAGGCCATTTGGCCATTGAGTCCACACTGAGCCTCCGAAGAGCAGCCAACTCTATCCATGTATCCCTGCATTTCCCACAACTAATCCGTCTGGCCTGCATGTCTTTGAACTGTGGGAGGAAAATGGAGCACGCTGACGCAGACATGGGAGAATGCGCAAACACCAAGCAGACAATCGCTGGAGGGTGGAATCGAACTCGGTTTCTGCTGCTGTGAGGCTACAGTGCTAATCATTGATCCACCATGTCACAATTCATTGAAAACTGAAGCCGCCTTCTGCAGCACTGTATAAGTTAGAAAATGAAGTCATCGACTTGAGAGATTGAATATAGGATTCCGTTACCAGATTTGAACCGGACCACTAGCATGTGCAATTATTGTTTATCTCGAAGTGAGATCATGCAACAAAATAGGTGCAATAGTGCTGAATAAACGAAATGGCTAATCAGGCATACTAAATCGGCACGCTTCGCTCTCTAGATTAATTGGTTAACGTTCTTCTTTGCAATATCCTGACTGAGTGGACCTTTATTGAAGCGACTTTGGGCTAGTTTTGTTGGTTTTCATGTTTAATGCGTCCTGTATTACCTTGTGCTGCAAATAGCCATCAGATTCATATAGTGACATTGTTGTTCAGAGCGTGGATAGAGGATGAGATATAGGGTGCATTGGTCAGATAATGGTTAGTAATTTTTTTTTGGCTGCAGCAACCTTGACACGAATATGAGTTCCAATATTTAAAACCTCAAATCATTTAAAAGTATTCCATTGATAGCAGTCTACATGGATGCTTTAGAAATATTCTCTGCATTAGGTGCAACAATGGCTGGAACAAATTCTTTCCAAGACTATAATGTTGAAAAGGTCCTTGTGCAATCATTTACAAATGTACAGAAAATTCTTTCTACTACTCAGCAGAGTTTTGAGTTGGAAAAGTGCAATTTGGGTGGAGCAAAACAACAAGCAATGCCTGATTAAAGTCTAGAGCCTCGAACATCACATTTGTGGATGTGAAAAATGAATCAGACCACGAGGCTTGAGATTGAACTCTTTTCACTCAATGTGAATTCATTTTCAGTTAATACCAAAGGGCCAAGAATTCTCTCTGCAATAATGAAAGAAGAATATGCTGAAACTGGTCATGCAACACTTATTCTGAGAGAGAAAGAAACAAGTCTATGTTTCGACTTGTTTATCTTCTCGTTGGGTGGGAATTAGAATTATTTTAAGTTATAATTAATTGAAAATGATCCAGCAAACCATGAGGGCTTCTTTTTCAATTGGCTTAAGTCAGACAAAGTGCAGGAGAGTTGTGAGGCATTTCCAGAGAAAGTGGGCATGTGGAATAACAGAGTTATTGCAGCATTGGGCTTGGACGAGGAAAGTTGATATGTTTTACAATTCACTTTGTAGCTTGTATCACGATGATAAACGATTGATGTAGCTGGAAATGGAATTCCGTGGAAATTCATGTGTCAGTCAAAAAAACGTTTTATGTGTTGCACAGTGACAAGTTTTTGGGTGTTTCCTTCAAATTCAAACTGGAACCATGCTTCAATCTTACAGATGTCAGAACAAAAAAATGAAAAGATTTCCTTTGATTACAATTGATATCATTTTTATTAAATACCGCTCCACCCACTCGCAGTCAAGTGTCTGGACAAGGCTCGAATCACAATCCTAATCTCAATAATGGGTAGACCAGCGCATCAGATTGATTTGTCACGACTTTCACCTCGCTGTGGTGGGTGGATGCTCCATGTCGCCATCACCCAGTGGTTCCCAGAGCAGCAGATGTCAATTTGAAATTCCATTTGCTCCATGTGATCTCAAAGAAAGGCTGGAATCAGTGACAACTGCAAAGATTGTGGCTCTGAGAACAGTCTGTGAATAGTACTAAAGACCTATACTCCACAACTGCACTGCATATACATCCTATTCCTAGACAGCTACAACATTGACATCCATATGTCACTGTGTAAAACTGGATAAATATGTCACATAGAAGATAAACAGGAAACGTACAAACTAGCCAGATACCACCTGATCTATATACTCCCAACATTAGTAAAGTGATCGAATAGGTTAATAAGCTTTGCCATCAAACAATACTCGGTTTGCAATTATCTGTTCACTGATGAGTGAGACACGGTCACTCAACTCCAGACCGACTGACATCCTTAGTTCAAACACAAGCAAGACACATAAATGCCTGAATTGAGGTATGAGTGACTGCTCTGACATTGGATAGACATTTGACTGAGATTGACTTGGTGGGGAGTTATTAAAATTGGAGTAAATGGCAATCAAGGGAAATCTCTGCACTGTATGGTTTGATATCTATGACAAAGAAAGATGATTCTACTTTTAGAAGTTATTGACTGCAGCTCCTGGATATTTCTTTAGCAGTTTCTCAGATACGTTCCTATGTCCTTTTTTTCAACTGTTTCGCGAATGCTTGATTGAGTAAATTATTAAACCGCGAGGATATCCATTTTGGTATAATAAAATCCTGTAGCTGTTACTCCACTGAAAGTTATAAATTTCTAAAATTGAGTTTCTAGGTCTGCCCTGAATTTATCTCATTTACCACGATGGTAATACTACAGAATATAATGAACATTGTCTAGAGTATGAGGGGTAACCTTCACCAATACATGTAGTTTTTGTTGCTACTATGATTACTTCAGCCATGCATAGTTGCAATAACTAGAGTTGCAAGACAGTGCTGTTTTCACTCATTCCTGCTATTTGTTCCTTCATCACTTGTTACAGGCCCACTGCAAACAAAAAAATGCATTCTTACTGAGAACACCTAAATGATTTTTAGTTGGACTGTTGCGCCTTGTTATGGACCTTGATATCTCCCAATTCTGCAGCCTTGTTATCCACATTACCTCTTAGAGTCATAGAGAAAGCCAACGTGGAAACAGATTGGTTGGTCCAAATCATCCAGGCCAAAAGGATATCCTAATTTTATCTAACCCCATTTTTCAGAACCTGGTCCGTATCTCACTAAACCATTCCTATTCATATACACATCTATATTCATTTTAAATCCTGTAATTGTAGCAGCCTCCAGCATTTCTGCAGGCATTTTATTCCATACATGCAGCACCCTCTGCATGAAAAAGTTATCCCTTAGTTCTCAGTTTTTAATCTTTCCCCTCTAACCATGAATCTCGAACATCTAGCTTTGGACTGAGCTACCCTGGGGAAAAGACCTACACAATTCACTCCACTTTTGCTCCTCGTGAGTTTATAAACTTCAATAAGGTTATCTAGCCGTCCCCTACGTTCCAGGGAAAATAGTCTTTTCAGTTTCTGTCTATAGCTCAAAAATTCCAAGCCTGGGGCAACATATGTGTAAATCTTTTCTGAATCCTTTCAAGTTTCACAACATACTTCCAACAGCAGGGGTATTCAATGTGAAAAACTATTGATTGACAAGCGGATGGAAGGTGTATAGTGGCTAAAGTGCTGTTTCCATTGTCCATGCTCAACCTTGTACCAGGTTACATCATGAGATTAAGATGAAATGTTTAGGTTTCTGGTGGCCTCTCATGGCAAACTCTGCGTCAATTTGTCAATGATGAACGTGACATGCCAAAAGAATACTGTGAAGTTATCACACAATTAGCTACAAAATATGATTTGTTGCATTTAATATTCCCAGGCTGTTGCCTGAATAGACTCTGGAACAACTTTCATAATTTCACATATATGCCTATTGTCAGGCAGACATTGCGGATTGTCTAGATTAGTTTTGTATGGCCCTTCATATTTTAATCCATGGATACATTTCTGTAATTGTTTAGTGATAACATTGGTTTTGATTTAATTGAATTGGATTTTAATTGTTTTTGTCACCTATACCTAACTACAGTGAAAAGGTTTGCCTTGTGAGAAGTGCAGGCACATCTATTGCTGGATTAATTCATAGTTGGGCTTGAATTCCTCCGTGGATTGATTTAAATCTGCGTCCTTGGATAACTGGTCCCTTAAAAATGTCAACGATGGTGCAATCGTCTCTAAATTTGATAAACAGGAAAGGAATTCAGGAATCAGCAATGACTGCAAAAGCTCTGTCTGTTCGCCAAATATGAAATGATGTGGAGAATTAAATTTGAAGGGTAATTTTTCAAATTGTTCTTAGTACAGTGATTAAATATAAGTCATATAAAAGTACTCAGAAACGACAGTGTACGGTCTTGCTGGGAGAAGCAATAAGACAACAAATACAGAGAGGAAATTTGACGAAGGAACAAGTTGTGATTATACTTACCTTGAGTGAAATTGTAATGCAAACAGACAAAATAGCAATTTAGATAAAGTTAGCTTATAAACTGTTGAAGGGGTAGAATGATGGAAATATGTTGAATAAAAACAGACGACTCCAAAAAATGGCATTATATCTTTAACAGAGATAGAACAGCAACAGTGAACTTGAATATATGACGATACCTTGAAGGGTCCATGCAAAAACCCAAGCGAGAAATTTATTAAAATACATGGACTGTAGTGGTTCACAAAGCCAACTTACCATTACGTTCTCAAACGTAATTAGGGAAAGGCAGAGCAGGTAGAGATGACAACGCGCTTCTAAGAAACAGAGATAAAAAGAAGTTCAGAGGTACCCTTAAAAGGGATTTCTAAAAAGTAACGTGACAGAAAATATGTTAAGGGAGCCGTTCTTCAAGAAGTATTGGTTATGCAAGATTTTAAATGAAGGAGACTGCACCGGATAAGAAATAAACATTATCAATATCAGTCAATCACGATGGCTGTGCCTTTCCCGCACCAAAATTTTTGACTCTGATCTCCAACATCTGCACTCCTCGCGTTCTCCTGGGTTATTTAGAAGTCAACAAAAGATGAATGGGAATCTATCAAGGAAAGAGAAGGTGAGCCAAGAGTTAAAACAAACCAGTTGCATCAAAACGGAAGCTAAAATCTTCGTTAAAACATAAAGATGAAAATTGTTCCATTAGAGGACGGCTCAGTGGAAATACAAATTGGGAGGAGTAATGGTGGAATTGTTAAAGAAACAATTTGCATCAAAGTTCACTGTGCTTCTTTGCAATAGCATTCGTAAAAAAATCAAGTAATCAAGGAATAGATGATGTGAGAAGTAAACAGAATACAAACCACTGCAGAAGACGTTCAAGTGAAACTAATGGTTCTAAAGACTGATATACAACATAGAGCATAGAAAAATACAGCGCAGCACAGGCCCTCGATGTTGCGCCGATCCAAGCCCACCTAAACGACACGAGCCCACTTTCCCGTTTAAATGCCCATAAAGAGGGAGAGTCCACCACTGTTACTGGCAGGGCATTCCATGAACTCACGACTCGCTGAGTAAAGAATCTACCCCTAACATCAGTCCTATACCTACCACCCCTTAATTTAAAGCTATGCCCCCTCGTACTATCTGACTCCATACGTGGAGAAAGGTTCTCATGGTCAACCCTATCTAAAGCCCTAATCATCTTGCACACCTCTATCAAGTCACCCCTAAAACTTCTTTTCTCCAATAAAAACAACCCCAAGTGCCTCAGCCTTTCCTCATACGATCTTCCAACCAGGCAACATCCTAGTAAACCTCCTTTGCACCCGTTCCAGTGCCTCCACATCCTTCCTATAGTATGGCGACCAAACTGCACACAATACTCCAGATGCAGCCGCACCAGAGTCTTATACAACTGCAACATGACCTCAGGACTCCGGAACTCAATTCCTCTACCAATACAAGCCAGTACGCCATATGCCTTCTTCACTGCACTATTTACCTGGGTGGCAACTTTCAGAGATCTGTGTACATGGACATCTAAATCCCTCTGCTCATCCACACAACCAAATAAATCCGAACATTAGCCCAGTACCCCATCTTTTGGTTACTCTTACCAAAGTGAGTCACTTCACACTTAGCTACATTGAACTCCATTTGCCACCTTTCTGGCCAGCTCTGCAGCTTATCTATATCCCGCTGTAACTTGCCACATCCTTCCTCATTGCCAACAACTCCACCGACTTTTGTATCATCCGCAAACTTGCTCACCCAATCTTCTAGCTCCTCCTCCAGGTCATTTATAAAAATGACAAACAGCAATGATCCCAAAACAGATCCTTGCGGAACACCGCTGGTAACTGCACTCCAAGCTGAACCTTTACCATCAACTACTACCCTCTGTCTTCTTCCAGCCAGCCAAATCCTAATCCAAATCTCCAACTCACCCTCAATGCCATACCTCTGTATTTTTTGCAGTAGCCTACCACGGGGAACCTTACCAACGCCTTTCTAAAATCCATACACATCACATCTACCACTTTACCCTCGTCCACCTCCTTAGTGACCTTCTCAAAGAATTCAATTAAGTTTGTGAGGCACGACCTGCCCTTCACGAAACCATGCTGACTATCCTTGATCACATTATTCCTATGCAGATGTTCATAAATCCTATCCCTTACAATTCTCTGTGAGAGGTAAGATTCACCGGCCTATAGTTACTAGGGTTATCCCTACTCACCTTCTTGAACAAGGAAACCACATTTGCTATCCTCCAGTCTTCTGGCACTATTCCTGTAGACAACGAGGACATAAAAATCAGGCCAATGGCTCTGCAATCTCCTCCCTTGCCTCCCAGAGAATCCTAGGATAAATGCCATCAGGCCCACGGGACTTATCTATATTCACCCTTTCCAGGATTTCCAACACCCTTACCCTACATATCTCAAAGCCATCCATTCTAATTAATTGTGACTCAATATTCACATCGGCAACAATGTCCTGTTCCTGAGTGAATACTGACGAAAAGCATTCATTCAGTGTCTCCCCAATTTCTTCAGCCTCCACACGCATCTTCCCATACTATCCTTGACTGGACCTATTCCTACCCTAGTCATTCTTTTATTCCTGACATACCTATAGAAAGCCATTGGGTTTTCCCTAATCCTACCAACCAAGGTGCCCTCTTTGCTGCTCTTAGCTCTCTCTTCAGATCCTTCCTGGCTACCTTATAACTCTCAAACGCCCCAATTGACCCTTCACGCCTCATCTTTACATAGGCCAACCTTTTCCCTTCAACAAGGGATTCCAATTCCTTATTAAACCACGGCTCCCTCACACTACCCTTTCCTCCCTGCCTGACAGGTACATACTTATTCAGGACACTCAATAGTTGCTCCATGAACAAGCTCCACATATCAATTGCACCCTTCCCTTGAAGCCTACTTTTCCAAGCCACACATCCTACGTCAAGCCTCCCCGCATCATAATTTCCTTGCCCCCAGCTATAACTCTTGCCCTGTAGTGCACACTTATCCCTCTCCATCACTAGAGTAAAAGTCACTGCATTGTAGTCACTGTCCCCAAAGTGCTCACCTACCTCCAATTCTAACACCTGTCCTGGTTTGTTACCTAGAACCAATCCAGTATGGCCTCACCTCTTGTTGGACTGTCTACATATTGTGTCAGGAAACCATCCTGCACAAACACCAACCCATCTAACGTACTCGAGCTATAACTTTCCCAGTCAATATCTGGAAAGTTAAAGTCCCCCATAACAACCACCCTATAACTTTCACTCTTGTACTCACAATCCTTTCTTCTACGTCTCTAGGACTATTAGGAGGCCTATAGAAAACTCTTAACAGGGTGACCTCACCTTTTCTATTTCTAAGCTAAGCCCAAACTACCTCAGATGGCGAGTCTTCATCCATCGTCCTTTCCACTGCTGTAATACTATCTTTGACAAGCAATGCCACACCTCTCCCTCTTTTAACCCCAGCTCTGACCCAACTAAAACATTTAAACCCTGGAACCTGCAACAACCAATCCTGTCCCTGTTCTACCCATGTCTGCGTAATAGCCACAACATCGAACTCCCAGGTACCAACCCATGCTGCAAGTTCACCTACGTTATTTTGTATACTTCTCGCATTGAAGTATACACACTTCAAGCCACCTTCCTGTTTACAGGCACCCTCCTTCGAGATTGATGCCATGTTCCTAAACTCCTTCCACTCCAGGTCCTGCACCATAAAGCTACAGTCTCGGTTCCCATGCCCCTGCTGAGTTAGTTTAAACCCCCTGAAAGAGCACTAGCAAACCTCCCCACAAGGATACTGGTGCCCCTCAGGTTCAGGTTTAGACTATTCTGTTTATAGAGGTCCCACCTTCCCCAGAAAAAAAAAGTTATCCAGAAACCGGAATCCCTCCCTCCTGCACCATTCCTGTAGCCACGCATTTAACCGCTCTCTCTCCCTGTTCCTCGGCTCTCTATCACGTGGCACGGGTAACAAACCAGAGACACAAAACTCTGTTTGTTCTAACTCTGAGCTTCCAACGTAGCTCCCTGAAAGCCTGCCTAACATCTCCTGCATGCCTTTATAGGAAAACAACTTACCCACGTAAGCTTGCACTCTCCCAGCTTCCGGGTCCGCTCTGCGCTTTTTTTAAAAAAACTTTCAAATTTAAACCGTTAAACAAACGTCACCGAGCCTTCAAGCAACGACTGCCAAACAGCCCTTACCTGCTCTGCTGAGAGACTGAGGCCGAGGCCATGAAGCTGCGCGCCTTTATAGGAAAAAAAAAACACAACTTACCCAGGTCGCTGGACATTACGGCTTGCATATTAGGAAGTAAATGCCGGATAAATCATAGTAAGCAAGCTGTTGTTTTGTTGGATTTCATAAAACCTCGGTTTGATAGTGCGTGCACATAAGGTTACATAACAACATAAGGGCACAGATTAGAGGGTGCAGTACATATTAATGTCAATTTGGGATAGGCAAAAGAATAGAAGGCACTTTTTTTGCAAAAGGGGTCAATTTCAGAATGATTATTTACAGCTAGAATGTATCAGCAGGATGCGAGGTGAAACCATAATTATGTACACTATAAATGGATGAATTCCATGATGGAAGTGATTGCGCTATAAGCAAGTTTTTGTATGACACAAAATAATTGAAAGAGAATTACTTGGTGTCACCCTAGGTGTCTGAAGAGGCACATATTCAGATGAGATAAGTGCTGAAAACCTGGCAGATAGAACATCAATGGTGATATTTTCTGCATTATTATATTATCTCACAATCTTTCCACCCATCTTTTCAGGACCATTTGAGCTATAGATTACCTAATGCTTCACAACATAAACTTGACGACATCTTTGAAAAGTACCATATCAAACAGCAGTTAAACTAGCTGCTTCACCATTTCGTCAGATATATTTTCTCAATGCTAGTGCCATTCCGGCTAAAGAGAAGACTGATTGTAAGCTTGCATGCAATTTTAACACCAGAGTCGCATATCTTATTTCTGAATTCATTGAAGCAATTTTAGCAATATTAATGAAATTGCTGCAGATGTGTTTATGATTTATTTCACAGAACTTGATTTCCCAAACTTAGTCGAGCCTGCAACACTGTTCAAAAAAATCATGGCTGATTCTCCAGCACAAGTTGATATCGTGTTTTCACCTCAAACACATTGATGCTTTAAAATAAGAATAAGCATCTTTTTCCCTCTTGGAGATATTCAGTGACTTGGCCTTCACAATCTTAGATGCACGGTAATTCCATGTTCATTATCACTGAATGAAGCAATGCTTCCTCAGCTGAAGCTAAAGTGGTTTACTCCATTGCGTGAGATTGTATTCTCTGCTTGTAGAATTCCCAAACAAGGAACACATCCTTCCGGCACTTATGGCATCCGGACTTGTTCGAAATTTCTAAGTTTCAGCCTTCTCATCTTTCTAAGCATTTATGAATACATGTGATGAAGAACCTTTCTTTTCTCATTGTACAGTTCTTCCTCCACAGTATGACATCCCTGCATAGGAACACAAGTATGCTTACAAGTTGGGTCTATTTGTCTTCATCAACCTTTACTGCACATGCCTGTCTATATCAATTAACTATTATGCTGTGATCCTTAAGTTCTTTTGTAGATGCATGCTCCCCAATATATCCTTTTAAAATGATACTCTCCCTTTCTGTTTTTCACGCTGAAGTGTGCAACATCTTATTTAGTCATATTATACTCCATCTGCTGTTATCCGCTGATACAATCAACTTGTCTAAATCAACTCGAAATTTCTTTACATCATTCTTACCACTCAAAATCCCAGTTTTGTGTCGTTCGGAAACTTGGAATTCATGTGGATCAATCCATCAGCCATATCATTTCTATACATCAAAAATAGCATGGTCCGAGTCGCTGATCAGTGCAGTCCCTCATGTTCGCTATCCTCCACACGAGAGAAACACTTACTGATTTCTGATCTACGTTTCCTGTCTGTCAACAAATTCTCTATCCTTCCCAATATGTTAACTCCAACTAAGAGCCTACTAACGGGTAGATCAGGATCTTTGTGGTGGAGAGGTAGCTTCCTCCCTTTTGACAAGCAATTGTGTGTTCATGTCCCAAATATCCCAGCAGTATGCAACAGCATACTTGAACAGGTTGATTCGGAAAATTCTCAATTCGCAACTCTAACTCCCCCACTGTTCTACACTGTCATCTTTCGAAATGGGCAGTTTCTCCAAATCTATTTCAGTTTCCTCTTAATGTTGAACTGGTTCGTGATATCCAACATGCAATCTGCACAGCCCTTTTCCAGTTAATTGCTATTCATTAAAATACCCATTGTGACCTTAATTTCTGTTTTGATGCAAATGATTTGTTTGAACTCTTTCCTTGATAGATTCCCAGTCATCATTTTTTGACTTCTAAATAACCCAGGAGAAAGTGAGGACTGCAGATGTTGGAGATCAGAGTTAAAACGTGTGGTACGGGAAAGGCACAGGCATCGTGATTGACTAATATTGATAATTAGGCATTATCCGATGAGCAGAAAAATCAACATTTCGAGCATCAGCTCTTATCCTTCCTAATGAAAGTTCCAACCCTCTTACCACTAACTTTTGCTGCATTTCATATCTTGTTCATTATTTCAGCGTGGGACTGCCCTAATTCTCCAGAATGAACATTCTTTGTTTCTTACTTTACAATAATCATTTTCATTAGTGGAACAAATAATGGTTGCAGTAAAGAAATGAGACCTTTCAACAGAAAGTGAGCTTTTTGTCTATTCCTAGAAACATGGACTCAACTTAAATTTGCAGAATTTGAGCATGTGTGGAAGCAAACAATAAATAAGTAAATCGAGATGAAAGATGGGAAAAGTGGAGGATGTATTTACCTGTGGAGATGTCTTGAAACAAATTTGTATGTAGAAATCTGTGAAATTCTCAAAGAAAGATATTTTTCAGTTCCTCAAGCACACTTTTATTCTCAATTCAACACTATTTCAGTTCGACAACGAAAATTTGTGGTTTGAGATCAAAGTTCCACATAATTTTTGATTCTGTCGATTAGTTTGTTTACGCCTTTTTTGTTGTAATCACAGTGTTGCATTTAGACGTTATCTGGCGGATTACCAGAGCAAGCACTTTCAGTTTTAAAAAGAAACCGATTTGCAAAGTGCACCGCTCCAAAGCATTGACCCTTCGACAATAAGAACATTGGACTTGAAATCTTAATCCTGTTTCTCCCTTGATGGATGCTTCCATACCAGTTTAGTTTATCCACGATTTTCTGGCTATTTTGCCTCAGAAACATGCTGTCATGGACGGGTTTGTTGGGACTATTAGTAATATTTGATCATTGTGAACCTTAATTCCCTATCAACTCTATCGCCAACCCCTAGAACAGGATTACTTTCTGCTCCCTGCAATTGCCTGAAGATCTTTGACTGTGCCAAAGACCACGTCGAATTGTGTGCTATGGCAGAATGCATGTTCAGTTGAAAACTTTAAGCTAGCTAACAAAATGGGTTGGTTGGAGGATGCGAATTGTTGAATTTTGGTAAAGTGGAAGTTCGTTCAACAAGGCAAATATTATCTGAAATAAGCATATGAGAAATGTTGAAAGGATCCTTGTAACATGCTTCAAAGGCAGATGTAAATCAACTTGGGAAACGTGATGAATTATCCAACATGCAAGCGGAGAGCTGAACAAGTGCAGAACAATAAAAGAAAAAGTCTCTTCTGCTCAGCAAAACGCATGGATTGTGCTCAATTCAAATCATTGGAGCTTTTTATTTTTTTCAGTTCATATATTCTTTACGTGATTTACAACGTGCTGACAGTCTAATTTGAAACTTGCACATTGGGATAGATAATAAATTCGTCTGAGCGTCTGGCACAGAACATAAGAAATTAAAGCGTATTTTCACGTTTAGTTTGAAGCTGTTAACTGACACGATGCAGTTACCTTTTCTATAACTTTTGTCTTCCATTATTGTTATAGACCATGTCTGGAGGAAAGAGTTTTAGTCTCTTTGAACCATCAGTCCTCACATACGTTTATGATTTTAATCACCAAAAACGTCAGACTCTCGAGCAAATAAACAACAATATGCAGTCGATACCTTGATCAAAAATGAACGATTCCACGATAGTTTTGGTGCGTTGTGTTAACGTAATCAATTAAATTCCAGTAGAGCTGCTGGCCAGTCTACTTCTGTTTACAAATTTGATATTATATTTCTGAGCATAGCAACATTCTTGAAAAAATATGAACCATGTCTGATTACTATTTGAGTAAATGACTCAAAAATAAGTTGAAGTATTAACTTTGTTCAACATTCAAACTCCTGGACCTGATCATTTCCTCACCCACGATTAAAGGCTGGAACAAGTTTATTTAAACAAAGACACCATTAAAATTAATGGATGTTTGATAATATTATACAGCTCACGCCTGAATTTCCTCTGTGACACTGCATAAATGAACGTGTTTGTGCAAGAACTCAACACACTGAGCATATAGCCAGATTGTTCCAAAATGGTGAATGGTGAATTGTAATCTTCTGCTAAGAACTGAATATCCGCAAAATGCACACAAACATAAGATATTAAAGTTACAACCCATAAAAGAATAAAACTACCAGAAGTAGCAAGCAGTAAAATAATGGATTTTCTTCGATTCTCCATTTCTGGATCATTGTGTTTCTCAACACTTTTGTTTCCACGTAGAACCCTCTTTACTCTACTAGCTAATATAATGTGCCTTATAGTCAGAGCGTTTAGCAGTAAAATCAGAAGAAATGGAATAAATGGAGTTAAAATCGACCTCAACCACATTAATGCTGCCCATAAAGGTGATGTGTAGAAGCTTGCTTTTACATAGCAGGACCAAGGTATGTTGTCAATTATTTTTCGAGGGACATATACAAAGTAACCTGGAACACTCTGTAACACACTTAGAGTGCTCACCACTCCGATCACGACAACAGCAGTTCTTTCAGTGCAATACTTTGTTTGCAACTTTTGACAACAAATTGCAACAAATCGGTCGAATGTAAAGGCTACAGTGAACCATACAGAGCAATCAATTGAAGCAAAAATCAGGACTAGATTCAGGGTACAAATAGGAGTATAATTCAGAAACGAGTACGTGAAATAAACATTTTTAATCTCATATAATATTACATCAAATAGAAGAACCAGAAAGTCTGCCACTGTCATGCTCAGCAGGTAACAGGTGATGCATTTTGAGAGACCACAGTTTCCACGTGCGAGAACAATAATAGTCAGTGCGTTGGCTATGAAATGAATGAAAATTATGTTAAAATGTTTTCTCATTTGAAATGAGGAGATGGCAATATATAATTGTGTGAATATTTAATGTTGTCCTTAAAGTATCCTAATAAATTCCCCAATGTACTTTATTTGAAATAATTTGCTGCAAAAGCAACCTTTCATCTTGGGTCCATCAATAATATTGTAGAACTCAAAACTAAATCTACGTTAGTATCAAAATATCGTGAAAATATCAATAGTCAGGGATGTGCTTTTTTTTAAGCCACATTGTACCCAAACAAGATTTTACTACAAGAAACACTGAAGAATTCCTCCCATATTGGTGATGACTCTGAACAACTTAATCAGCACTGGACATTTCAGGCTGGTCTCGTTGCTCCTGAGGTACAGAACACCCAGACAAACCAATGAACTATAATCTTCTCCATATCAATTTACTGAACTTTGCAGAACAGTATGAAGAAATTAGTTGAAAAGAAAGGCGGGATTCTAAAACCCAGCATGTCTGATCAGCTTTGTTAAATCAAATGATTGGCTGCCAGTGAAGTTCAGGCGTCTGAAGTACTCAGTCAGCAAGTTTGGAACTTGCAGATTTGTCAAGGCTCCGGTTTGTTTATTTGAAGGATAACACAAGCATTTCTGAGCCATACAATTTTGGAATGCAACCATGTATGTTCAGAGATTTACCTGAAGTAAAGACCTTTTAGAAAGATGACATTATGTTAGACTAATCCTCGATCTTGGAACTGCACATAATTTCTGTCTGATGAATATAGGAATGCTTGCTACACATTTAAGTACGTTGTTGTTTTATCCAATATCACCAGCTAAAAATTACAGGAAAACGAAATGAATAAGCAGAGTTAATATCTTACATACCAGGTACACCAATAGTGGCCAAGAAAGGATAATAAATGTCTGCTATCTGAAGAATAATTGGTCGCTCCATACTGTATGACAGTTTGCTTTGACTGTCAGTATGATTCGCACTCTTCATTCACATTTACATCAGGGCTTAATATATGCAAATTGAGAAATCTCTGGTGTATGCAATAAAATGCATCGATTGTAAACAACTGGTGTCACTCCTTCGTTGTATCCTGGATCTTTTATGAATGTTTCCCAATGGAATTAAAACTTTAAGCAGGTTCAATAGTAATTGTAATTCTATTTAATATATTTCATTTTTTCTACTCCTGCAGCACTACTATTCTTCAATGCTATAACTTAATGTCATTCCATGTGTGTTACTTGCACAACGTTTGTTAGAATTCTACGAATTTCAGTCTTTCGCTCTTTTATTCCTCTTTGTCCCTCTCTCTTATACATCATCACGCTTTTGCATAGCTTGTTTTGATCACAGAATTGTCATTCCTTAGAAAGTTCTGCCAACTGATTTCTATAGCCAATTGGCCTGAATAGCTGGTGGGGATTCATTATTGCCCACGTCCAATCTTGTTTAACTCTGGAAGCTTTTCAATTGTCAAGAAATCCTTGTTTTATTTTTTGCCTAACAGCGGGATAAGCAAGGCAATAATCTTCAAAGATCAAGAATCGAATGGTTTAAAGATGAAATTGTACTTCATGTTACTCCATTTTGGGTAGTGTCCTATCTGGTACCGACTTTGCAAATAGAAAGATTCGTGGAAGAGATTGTAAGGGTTGATACACAACTAAAGCTGCACAATTTGCTGTATTCCGTCTTACTGCTCATGCGCTCTCCATGCAATTGGAAAGAATTTCGTTATGTTTCTGAATTTTTCCTTTCTGCATCTGATTGGTTCACAGAAGAACAGTTGCAAATGAGATTAAAAGATCAGCCATCTAATATGTTAGATATTTAGATATTTCCACATCTCCCACATAATTATTACTCATAGCCTGAAACACAATTTCGTAGGAAACTCATCACTCAAACAAGATGCCAAAATCTTAATCAATTCATAGTTCTGTTTTGCATCCAAAATGAATGCGAACAGAATCTGCCTCTAATAACTATTAAAGATAAATAAAAATGAATATGTGGAGAAGGAAGCTGATTTAAGAAAAGGAAGTTGTCATAATGTGCTAGAAAAATGTGAACTCAACGGAAAAAAATATAAGTAGGTGTTTTAGACGATGCGGATGAACAGTATTTCAGATATTCTAAAGGGACATTCTAAAGGAACAATTTGCGATCGGCAGATGGAAACCTATAACAGAGACAACAATAATTAGATTCTTTTCTCTTTCAAATTGTTCTGTGCTGCAGGAAGTGGGATCATTGAATATTATTCGTAGAAAAGACGATCGATTCTTCATTGGTCGTGCCTTCAAAGATAAATCAGTGTGACAGAAAAGACGAATGACAAACAACCAAACAGATCACCTCTGCGTTTGTTGAAGGTTACGAAGATTTCTGAGGCCACATAGTTCACTGCTGCTCCTAATTAGTACATCCTTATTTACTTGAAAATGCATGCACTCACCTAAAAGGAAAAGACAATTCCACTGTTCTGTGTATCATAAGGACATAAGGCCATAAGAGCATAAGGCACTAACACATAGAGTTACAAAATCACACAGGTTAAAAATAGTCTTTTTGCTCATCAGGTTTTATAAAAAAACACAGTAAATCTGCAAAATGCCTCACTTTCCAGTACTTGGCCCATAATCTTGACTGATATGACACTTCAAATGTTCATTTAAGTGAATTGAAAAAAATAACAAGATTAACTGTGTGGAGTTTTCACGTTCTCCCCATGTCTGCGTGGGTTTCCTCTTGGTGTTCCAGTTTCCTCCCACAGTCCAAAAATGTGCAGGCGAGGTGATTTGGCCGTGTTAATTTGCCCGTACTTTGTGCTGAAGGGGTAGGGGACTGGGTCTGGGTAGATTGCTGTTTGGAGGGTCGATGTGGACTTGTTGGGCCGAAGGGCCTGTTTCCCTACTGTAATAATCTAATCTCCCTCTAATCTAGCTGTCTCATCGAAATTCCCAGATGCCATGGCTATCTTCTGTACAGAACAAGCAAGCTTTCTCGATGTCCCTCTTAACTTCCTGCCTTTCAACTGAAATGTGTATCTCTTGTTCTTGAACTTTAAAGTAAGGGGAACAGTGACTTTCTATTCATGCTCTCTGCACCTCTTTTAATTGAATACATACAGAGGAGCAGTTGTTCGATATAGCTGATTTCACCTGTACAGTCAACCTCACCATTCAATTTAATCATGGCTGATGTCAAACTGTCAATTCCACTCTCGTACCTTTTCACCGAATTTATTTATTACCTTAGTGATTAGAAATCTGTCTATTCCAGCTTTAAGTACATCTAAGGATACATTATCTACAACCCTCTGCAGTAATAAACCATGGATTTATGATCATCTGCAAGAAGAAATTCCCAATCAACTTCGTGGGGCAAAACTTTACAAAAAGAATTATGTCCACTCATATTAGACACTCGTATAATAGGAAACACTCTGCCTGCTTCTACATTGTATAGATTCCCAAGATTCTTCAAAGTGTTAATATGGTCATTCATTATTCTTCTGAACTTCAGGCTAAATGTTATCCACTTTTCTAATCAAAAGATATATCCAGATGTCATGATTAACCTTGTGAACCATTTACAATAGTCAGCCTTCAATAGGAGCATCTGTCTTTTGATCAGAACATCAATCCTTCAACAATATCCTCGGTAGGGTCTCAGTAGTGCGGTGTATAGTTGGAGAAATATTTGTTATCATTGCACATCATTCCTTTTGAAATAAATACCATAATTCCAATTTGCATGCATCCATACCTCTAAACTAGTATAGCAATTTTATTTGACTTTTCATCACCCCATAAATTTGCACTTTGCTGCGGCTTTCTGCACACTTCCTTTATTTCAGTAAATTCCACTTCTCTACACTTCCTCCCAAAGTGCGAAATATCGTATTTTACAAAATAACATTGCTTCTGCAGTGCCTTCGCATACTTACAATTCCTGACCATATTCCACCTGTAGATCCCCTGTAATAACCAGCTTAATTGCTTTCCCAAAAATTTGTTTTTGCTTCATCTATACACTTGAATATTGTACAATCATTTCTCTCTTCCAGTTCATCTACATGCATTTTGAAAATATTTGTGACCCCAAGACTAACAGTTTGGCACTCTAATATTTACAATTTGCCTCCCTGAAAATACCTCCCTAACTCTAACATAGTCTTCTTTTCAATAATCTATCCTCTCCCTATATATAATATATTCCTCCAACACATTGAATCTGATGTGATCAAGTAGTTTTACGTGATTTAACACACTGAATGACTGAATGAAATCCATATACTCTATATCTACCTGCTCCACTTTTATAGATACTAGTTATTACCTGAAAACAAATCTGAATAAATTCACCAAGCAAGACACACTTCCTCTGCTATTTGCATAATTTGAATTTCTGACGTTCTGCAAATACAACTTTTATTTGAGACTTTAACACTTCTCTTTGTCACATGCAGACAAATAAACTATACATACAAGCCTTTATATCTTTTTTGTTTTTGAATAGAAGTTATTATTTTCAAATTATCAGTCATTTTAACCTGAATGCTTAATGAAAATTCACAAAATTAATGGCGTACTTATGGAAACACTGAGTAACAAGGCAAAGCCACATGTGTAAAAGTGAAAAAAATCGTAAGTATTATCGATTTCCAAATGAATATATAATTTGCTTCATGCACAAATTTGTCACTTTTATACCAGGATGTGTGATGCAAAATTTGACTTGGATATTATTCTTTCTTCATTTCATAATAAACATCCTGCAAAAAATCCTTTTTAACCGTATTTTATTTTGTTAATGGATTGTTTCTGGGGATCATGTTCATATGTAGAAAGTTGTTAACAGATACGGATGTTTATTTCTTCTTTGATATAGGTGTCCAACAAAATATTTCATGACACAACTAAGTAATCAGATCAGTAGTAATACCATCAAAAGACACGAGACTAATTGATGGTAGTGTTTTCCGACTACTTCACATGTCTAACGTAATTATGAAAGTGTGATTACATTTTCTGTTAGTCTAGACAATAAAGAAATCGTTTAGTACTTCATTCCCAATGTGTTATTTAGCTGTCGTTGGAGCTTATGCAATACTATCATGCTAACATCAGGATACTGCTTGAGAGACAACTGTCAACTCCTCATTATCTGGTATTCGAATGGTTTCCCCTTCATGATTAGAAATTGGGTGTTTATGTTCCGATTCAATTTCTGAGTAGATGCATATCTACATCTTTTTGTTCTCATCTCATCACCAGCTCACTTTTCAAGAAGGCAATCTAAATATGCAAACCTCATTCTCCCAACATTCAACTATTTCAGAAAAGATTTCAAAGCGTTATGTTCAATATTGGAAATTACAGCTCTTTTTCATGTTTTTTCCCCTTCATCTCAACGTACATGAGCTCGAGAGCTAATTGCGATTAACTCACCACAAGTTACCTTTCATTCAACTACTCATTCACAAATACCACACACAATCAAATACTGAAACTAAGTTTTAAACTTTATTGCAAGTAACAATCAAAATAAGACACCATACATATGTAAGTTAAGCCTCACAATCATGTGAATCATTCCAGATTAATGGCGAAATATAGCGATAATTCCAACCAACAATGTCTGTCTTAGATGTACAAAGTTTGATCCTTGTGCAGTGTTTTTCTTCTCGTTTTTGTGCTGAGCTGCTCTGGTGTTGGATTTTTTAAAAGATTTTAGTCCTTCATGTCCATAATGTGACATTACTGATGATTTATGAGAGTCCTTTTGTGGAAAATGTTATTTAATTTTTCGAATCCTTGAGACTGCAGCTTGCTTCATTTCAGAAGTAACTGTTCAGTTCCTTGCTACATTTGACATTAACTGACTGTTTGAAGACAATTCTTCACTTGCAATTATCTCTTAAATGCTTCAGTCATTAACCTTGCAACTTTTGGCTGCCAGTTTCTATAGCCTCGTCTCCCTCTTTCCCAGGCATGGATAATTGATTTCAATCTCTTTGTAACAACAGCTCGTCTTTGTACTTTAACAGTTTATTCCAGACAGTGTTATTGCTGATTCTTACCGTGTGTAACAGTTTACCTTTGTGTATTCTTTCAAACATGAGCAGCTACTTCATTTCTGAAGTTTACACTATCACAGTTTTTCATGGAACAATTAATAAAAACAAAATAAAAGAGCATGTGAAGTATTTAAAACAGTCCAGTTTAATTTACCTTATCCACTATACGCTTTGCAATAAAATGTATGCACTTCAGACCGCCAGCTAATTTGCATTCATCTGCTCTCTGCATACTTCTCCCCTTGTTAATGCTAATTTCATCATTCCTACACTCTCCAGTTTTCATCTCGCTGTCTACTTACCTTTTCTTCTGGTTCCCAGCCCTCTGCCACATAAGTTTAAAACTTCCAAAGCACCTGAAGCAAAATTTCCTCCCAGGACATTTTTTCCAGTCTGGTTCAGATGTAGACCGACTAATGTGTAATAATCTCACTTTCCCCAGAACCCGTCCAATGTCCAACAAATCTGAACCCTACCTTCCTAACCTTCACTCAAACCACGTGTGCACCCTGCTTATACTTCATTTCTTTTTATGCTGGCTGGTGCGTGGCACTGGTAACAATCCCAGGATCACGACCTTTGAAGTCCTCCTTTTTAACTTCACACCTATCTCCCTTAATTCTGCTTTCAGGGTCTCGTCTAGTTTTTTTTTGTTGACTTATATCATTGGTTCCTATATGCACCAAGACAACTGGATGTTCACCCTCCCCTTTTAGAATGCTGTACAGCCAAGCACCTGGGAAGGAGCATACTATCCGCAAGTCTCGTTTTCGGCAACATAGCCGCCTATCAACTCCACTTAAAATAGAATCCCCCATCACTATGGTCTTATGAGTCTTTTTCCCGGCCTTCTTAACAGCAGTGCCCGACACAGTGCTATGATCCTGGCAACTGCGGCCCTCCCCAATGATCCATTTCCTCAACTTGAAAAGTTATTGGAAACGTTTCGTCAAAAGAGACTCCAAAATTATTACAGCTGGTTGTCATTTCAATTTGTTAATGACTCACACATTAAGTACAAATTTTAGACTTCTGAATATTAATAAACTATTAATTCAATATTGATTATTTCAAGATACGCATTCCTCATCAACATTATGAGCAACAGATCGGAAGATAAATAGGAGAGAAACTGAGTCAGACAGCACCTCTTTTTTTAACACCAAATGAAAATAGCTTGGGCATGTTTGTGCAATGTATCATGGTTGTGTCTCTGCACTTACACTTTTTGAATATATTGCCTCGCTGTCACTCTCCAACCACAGCTTTCAATCCCAACCTCCACTCGCCACAAATGCAACCTGTTACCAATTGTTCACTGGAGAGAATGTTGCAGTTAATGTTTTTGGTTCGACGACAAACTGCTGCATTCATAGATCTTTGTGCATGTATTTTGAAACAGATATTCTCTCTCTACCTTTTTGCATTTTTCGCCGAATCTGCCAATCTGCCTCTTTCATTTATGTCCCCATTTTGCATTCTGTCATCACCCAAGTGCTCTCTTTTGTTTCTTAATCATATCGTTTTGTCCTTTCATTCTTTTTCTAACTCTCACTCTATACTTGTCTTTTTCTTCCGGCAATATGCATTAGGTACATTTTCCGTTATTTCTTGAACTCTCTCACTTCTATCTCCTTCCCTGCCTCAAACATTTAAACATTTTTGAAACACTTTTTTCTTTGATTCACTCATGTACTGCTTATGTAATAGAGTGCAAATTATGCAAGTTTTAGAGGGTATAGATGTACGGAAGCGAATGAATTAATGATTAATTCCGACTCTGTATCTGTGTTTTGTCTATTTGGTATAAGCTCTGCACAAAGACTCTTCCTAGTTTTGTTTTGAATGCTAATTACTCAAAGTGCAATAGGAAAGATAGTGTTCATTCATAAAACAGACCTGAGTTCGGAATTTCTTCAATGTTTGACTGCTGCGTCAATTTAAAGTTTCTGAATATGTGTAATGATTTCAAAGGCGTGCATAAACAATGAAATATCTGTTCATGAATAATATTACATTTCTATTCTGAAGAAACGTCACTGGTATCTAATGTTGAATTCTGCAGTTCTTCATTGTTTTCCAAGTGTTTATCTAATTTTTTTTCTCTTTCTCTGTCTCTCTGACATCTCTTTGGTTTTTCTTCTCTTCACAAATTGCCACACTATCATGAAGAATAGAATCTCTACAGTGTGCAAACAGAACTTTGGGCACATCGAGTCCACACCAACCCGCTAAATACCATCATATTCAGATTCCCTTCTAAACTATCACTGTATTGCCCATGAATAATCCACCTTAACTACACATCGTTGGACAATAGGTACAATTTATCATGGCCACTCTAACGAATCTGAACATTAGATACAGTGTGGAAACAGGCCCTTCTGCCCAACAAGTGCACACTGATCCACCGAAGCACAACCCATCCTTACCCCTACATTGACCCCTTACCTAACACTACGGGAAATTTAGCATGGCCAATTCACCTGACCCGCACATGTTTGGACTGTGGGAGGAAAGCGGAGCAAGCCCACGCAGGCAGGGGGAGAACGTGCAAACTCCACGCAGTCAGTTGCCTGAGGCGGGAATTGAACCCGGGTTTCTAGTGCTGTACGGCAGCAGTGCTAACCATTGTGCAACCGTGCCGTCAACATGCTTAGACTTTGAGAGGACACTGGAGCACACGGAGGAATCAGGAAGGATGTACAATATCCACACAGACAGAGCCCGAAGGTGAAATTGACAATGGGTCCCTGGCCCTGTGAGGCTGCACTGTTCACCATACCGGGGCTACATTTGATCAGAGTGAGTTAGTTTTTCCGGAACATAGTCTTAATTTTTGGGTTTTTTTAAATCACCTACTTCAACGCAAGTAGGATTCGATACGGTGATGTCATAAACGTTTAAATTTTGGCTTGGATCTGACAGTTGATTATGCAGGTGAATACATCTCCTTTCATTGACATTCGACAATAATCTTAGACCGCAAGCCAGAGCATTGCTGATCAGAGACATTCCGATCTTTATCGCTGAATGGAAATACTTGTTGTGTTATTAACACATGTGATTTGACTATCAAACATCAAAGAAGGAAAATACAATTAGGCAGGAATGCAGTCATTGCGTAGGAGAGCTTCTCCTGTGCTTTCATGCTGATTACCAATTAACTGCTTAAATTTAATATTACATAATTTACAAAGTTAAACACGATATTTGTCGGTTGAGAATGACAGGCCGAATAGTGTGTTCATGACGTATATTTCCAGATGGATAGAAGTTAATTATATAAATTAACTCTAGTTACAACTAAACTGCCTGCATGCTGCGTTTTCAGAGACTTAGATTGATCGATGCAGTTGCAGTGGAGGTGTGATAGAACAGATTTATAAGCACTAGAATGGATGCATTGAAAATTCACATATATGCTACGTGAAACAAAGCAGCTTAAATTCATGAAAAATGATTAGAAGATAGTCTTCTTTGCATGAAATGAAAATAGTGCTGATATTTGACATAACAGAAGTTAAGAGGGTACAAATGTAATGGATTCAGAATAAAATTTCCTTAATAGGGAACCCAAACGAAATTTATTTTATTGAAGAATAGTAGAAATGTCCAAAACACGGTCATATTTCATGTGAGAAGCTGCAAAGATGAGAAAATTGGTCCTCAACTGAAATGTTTGCATGCATAGTTTCTGCTCAAAAGTTTCCTCTTGCATTCACTTTAGTGCATGACGTGAGAGTTAAATTTGAAATTGGGAGGCGTGATATCTAACCCTCGAAATGAACCGTTAATTTCATTGAATTCCTCCAGTGTGGCTGTGCTACACACATCCGTCAAAGATCTGTAAAACATGCCAGCAGACAAATGCAGCAGCTTTGCATGCATAAATTTCAGTGCAGAAACAATTTTGTACATCTTTGCTGCTCGAAATCCCCTTTACAACATCATTAAGAGATTTGGCTACAAAACAATCTACTCATTTATTCAAGTCATTAACGAATTTCATAAAATGTTCTTTGTCCCCATCACTGGTCTTCCATTAGATGCATTGTGTTAACAAGAGAATAATTAGGAAGAGGTAACAAATTTGAAGTCAATTACAGTGACGAATTGACTTCATAAGAAAAGAAGTCAGCAGCTGGCTATTTTTCCCTCCTTAGTTATAATCTAAGAAGCAATATTTGCACCACACAATGCCAGGCAACGATCACTGCGAATAAGTGATAATCTAACCACACCTCCTCCATATTCTATAGTGTTACCATTGCTGAATATCTCGTCCGTATAATATCCAGGGAGATACAATTGACGGGAAACTCAATTGCAATCAGCATATAAATATAGTGGCGACAAAAACAGGTGAAAAACCATACATACTACAGTAATAGGTCATTCTCTGTATCCCGAAAGTCTGCTCATTCTCCAGGACACAAGTCAGGAGTGTCAGCAATTGCACACTATGTGTCTGGGTGAGTGCAACTCCAGTAACACTCAAGAAAATTGACATTATCCAGGACAAAGCAACCCACTTGATTGGTACCATATCCATAAGTATTGACTTTCTCCCCGACTAACACTCGCTAACAGCAGTTCATATTGTCTACAAAATGTGCAGCACAGATTCGCAGGATCGTTAAATTGGATGCTCCAATCCCATTACCACTTCCAGAGAGAAGGACAAAGGCAGCAGTAAATTTACTACAGCCATCTGCCAGTTACTATCCAAGCCAGTCTTCTTTCTGACTATGAATATATCGCCTAGTAAAAGTCCTGGAATTCCACCAAGCCTCCACCCAAAGGTTTTGCCAGTCGACAGAAGCCTCATTGACAGCACTGATTCAAGATGGCAGATCATGATTGCTTTCTTAGCGATAATTAGGTGTGGGGAATAAATGACGGCCCAACCAATGACGTCGCCGTCCAGTGAGAGAATTAAAAAAACAATCTCAGACGAATTACAGGACTTGTTGCATACATCAGACACATATTGTATTCTAGGTAGGAACTGCAGGACACGTCAATGTCTTCGACAATATACAATGAACTAACATTCTCATTTGCCTTTGTGAATTTCTAGATTTGGCAGCTTGAACACAAACTATTGTTTGAAATATTAATGCATAGCGCACATTGACTTAGTGGACATGTGGCAAGATTGCATGCAAAAATGAGGAATAGAGAACAGACTTGATTGTCACAAGAACCACGAAAAACAAAGTGATATTGGTAAAGACGATAAGTAAATTAAACGTATGAATTAAAACTTTATTTAGAAACGTGGTTTGTTGTTCGTGGGAATGTGAGAGTTGCAACGTTTATGGGGAAACTGCAAGTGCCATCATTTTAGTGAGCTAACAAAATATCATCAACACATGTTCTGATCCATTAGAAACCCAAACACACTTGACCATCAAAATAACCTACCATTCCATCCTCACCTGCATTTTTTAAAATCAGGCTGTGAGACTGTGCTCCTGCTTCCAGTTAACAATCATAATCTGATGCATGAGAATTCTGTGCAGAAAAGCTCACCGTGCTTATCTGAGGTATTTGATCAGCTCCTTGGTGACTCTTTGCAGTGGATGGACTGGTTCATGTTCAAAAACGCAACAGCCAACTGAAATGTGTATCGCATGACCGACAAAGACTTCATCAGTAAGTGTGAAACATACTAAGTACCAAAAAAGTTAACCTGAGTATACCTCTACAGGAAACCACAGATGAGCTAAGAGCTCCACTTCCGATTGAAGTTCATTCAATCTGAGGCATTCAAGTGGGTTAACTCTGACCTATCGAGGAATAACCATCGCAAATCCTTTAGGGAAGGTAAGAAACAATACTAGACTACGATTTGTCACAGCTGAATGACATGAACGCCCCTCGATTGTGGGAAGTCTTGCCCGAATAAAAGGAAAGGAAGCAAAATCGAGTATGCAATGATGCTGTTCCTTGAAGAGATGTATTTTGTCCTAGTTTCTTTTGAGAAAGAGATGGATCGAACTTTGGGTTATTGTGAATAGTTTGTGAGACCTTGATATTTTCTTTAATGCTGGAACAATAGAAGCAGCTAGAATGGGTATGCCGAACTCTGAGAGACTTTGAGTTTGAGTTTTTTTTAATAGCTTTTTAGGTTAGGTTTAAGCAGTTGCTTTTCGAATCTCAACAGGGTCAGCAGATGCAGTAAATGTATCGGACTGATACTGTTGCTGGCATTTATTTTCTCTCTCTGCTGCTGGACTGCATGCAAATATAGCTGTTTCTGACTTTGGCTTTTTACCAAGAGGTATACTTATTACATGTTACCGTATTGTAGCAGTTATTTTGCAATAGTTATTGAATCTATTATTCTGCTATTTCGATCGAATTAAGTTAGTATCAGATCTTCTATTTTTTGTTGCATTTTAACTATTATGTTTGAATAAATCGTGTTATGACTTAAATGGAGTCGTTCGACGAGTTGAATTGTATCGATAACACAGTAGTATACATTTTCCTTCAAAATAAGAAAAAAAGGCTTTCGATAACCTTCTTAAAATATTTTTAGAGGGGTTGGCCTGAACCAAGTAAATTGAAAATTCTTGTTCTGATCAAAATCTCTAAATCCATATTGAGTTCAGGATAATTATACTCAAATGCAATCAATGGCAAATATTAGTGTCATTTTTCTTGGGTGTTGAATTCGGTTGGTATAAACAAAGGAACAAGAAAATTACAGCACTGGTACAGGCCTTTCGACCCTCTAAGCCGGCACCAATCCAGTTCCTCTGTCTAAACCCGCTACCTATTTTCTAAGGATCTGTATTCCTTTACTCCCTGCACATTCATGTATCTGTCTAGATACATCTTAAATGACGATATCTTTCCGAACCCTACCACCTTCACAGGCAATGCATTCCAGGCACCCACCACCTCCTGCATGAAGAAATTTCATTGTATGTCTCCTCTAAACTTTTCCCTTCTCACTTTGAACTCGTGACCCCTAATAGATGAGTTCTCCACTCTTGGGGAAAAAAAATTCTTGCTATCCAACATGTCTATACCTCTCATGATTTTGTAGATCTCAATCAGGTGCCCCCATCCTCGAGTTTTACAATGAAACTAATCTTTATCTACTCAACCTCGCCTCATAGCTCGCACCCTCCAAAAGAGGAAACGTCCTAGTGAACGTCCTCTAAATCTTCTCCAAAGCATCCACATCCATTTGATAATGTGTCAACCGAAACTGTATGCATTATTCCAAACGTGGCCAAACGAAATACTGATGCAACTGCAACATGGCCTGCCAACTCTTGTACTCAATACCACGTCTGATGAAATAATGTATGCCATATACTTTATTGACCACCCTATTGACCTGCTTTGCTACCTTTAGAGAACTATGGACCTAACACCCAGATCTCTCTGTACATAAATTTCCCCCCGGACATTTCCATTTACTGTATACTTTGTTTTTGAATTGGATCTTCAAAAATGTATCACCCCATATTCGCTCAGATTGAATTCCATCTGCCATTTCTCTGCGCAACTCTCCAATCTATCTATATTCTGTTGTATCTCTGATAGTCCCCTTAGATATCTGCTACTCTACCAATCTTTGTGTCATCTGCAAACTTGCTAATGAGACAAATCATTTCTCTAAATCATTTATGTACATCACCAACACCATTGTTCTATCACAGTTCCCTGTAGGTCACATGTCTCCATTTGGAGAAGCTGCCTTCCACTACTACGCTGTCTCCTGTTGCCCAAACAGTTCTCAATCTATATGGCCAGATCACCCTGGGCCCCATGAGACTTCATATTCTTTATCATCCTACCATGGGAGAACTCCTCAAACGCTTTACAAAATTCCATGTATATGACATCGATATCCCTTCCCTCATCAATCAACTTTGCCACCTCTTTAAAGGATGCTATTAAGTTTGTCAGACATGACCTTGTCTGCACAAAACCACGTTGCCTATCGCTGATAAGCACGTTTTCTTCCAAGTGGGTATATATCCTACACCTAAGTATCTTCTCCATTAGCTTTCCTACCACTGACATCAGGCTCACAGGTCTGTAATCGCCGGAATTATCCCTGCTCCCCTTCTTAAACAAGGAGACAACATGATCAATTCTCCACTCCTCTGGGACCTCCCCCGTGTTCAAGGGTGCTGCAAAGATATCTGTTTAAGCCCGAGATATTTCCTATTTTGCTTCCCTCTGTAAACTGGGATAGATCCCATCCAGATGTGATGACTTGTCCACCTTCATGTCTTTTAGTATAAAAGACACTTTCTCCCTCCTTATGTCGACTTGACCTAAAGTAATTAAAGATCAATCCCTAACCTTAACATCCGCCATGTCCTTCTCCTCAGTGAGTACCAATGCAAAAAACTCAATAAGAATCTCACTCATTTTATCTCACTCCACGCATACCTTTCTTCCTTTGTCCTTGTGTGGGCCAATCCTTTCCCTAGTTCCCCTCTTGCTCGTTATAAACGAATAAAAGCCTTTGGGGTTTTCAACATGCTTTGTGTAGTTATAGCTTTTTCTGTCATTAAGAGTTACCTGCAGGTGGAAGCAGTCACTTCCAGCATTTTACACAATGTGAACTAGGCAAAGCTTTTGGAATTGACAGAGCTATTGTTGCCTTTGTCTTTGTGAAATGGAGACATAATTGCAGCAATAGCTCGTTATTCATGATTGTCGAATGTGCCACTGGAATCATTGGAAATGCATAAATTTGAATAGTAAATGAGGCATTTCGAATAAAAGGCAAACAAAAAGGAGACAATAGCCATTGCAGAAGTAAAATAAAAGGAAATAAAGTCAGTTATCTGGCTAGACAAATGGTTTGCAAGACTTGCTGCCTCACAGTGCCAAGGACATGGGCACAATTCCGTCCTCAGTTGACTGTCTGTGTGGAGTTTTCACGTTATCCCAGTGTATGTGCGGGTTTCCTCCAGATGCTCCTGTTTCTTCCCATACTCCAAATATGTGCAAGTTGGGTGGTTTGGCCACGCTAAATTACCAGGAGTGATCAGGGATGCACAGGGTAGGTGGATTAACCATGGGAAATGAAAGATAAGGTGGGATGCGCTTTGGAGAGTTCTTAAGGACTTATTGGGCTGAATTGTCTGTTTATACAATGCAACAATTCGATGAATAGCTGCAGCAGAAGAAAAAAAACAGAATGACGGAGGCGAAAAATCAAATAACAAGAGAGCTTGAAATTAAAATGTTGACAGTTCGAGAACAAGGGTTGACTGAAAATGACAGAGTTGAATGTAGGAAGTAGTTTTAGTGAGGAAGATAGTGGTCACAAGAAACTAATTATTGTCAAAACCGCAGTGGGGATCTGTTTAAGTGTATTCATGCATAGCAAAAGTTTGATAAGAGGGATGTCGAAGACTTTTTAAAATTTCATTTGAAAAAGTGGCTAAACAAGTGGAAAGACAGCTGACCATGTTCGATTGGTTGATCAAAACAACGTTTATAGGAGAGCTATTGCGATATTTGTATCAATATCATTTATGTTATTATATGTCAATTGCATATCAGCTCGTAGTAGAAACCTATCGACAACGTTTCTCGAATCACAGGAGAGACATTTTCAAATGTACATTGAGTTTTAAAGGTTCAAACATAGTCATTTTGGTAGGTGAATAAACACACTGTAAATACATCAAAGATATGGTGCTTTTAGAGGGACGATAATTTTGGAAGCGTTCGAAAATTCACTGCCTGAAGTATTGAAAATTCCAGTGGAAGATCGTAGATTTGAAACTACAAGGTTACTGGCAGAAATGGCCGATGATTTCAAATTGATTCACGGAGCAAAGCTTGACCTCTGACATCAATTTCAGTCTGACAGGGACAGAAGCTGGGGAGACGCGAAATCACCAGTGGAAAACGAGAGCCCATTGAAGATAGTTTACCACAGGGTAAAAATGGGACCGATGAAGGGAAAGTAGAAGTTCCAAACAATCTCAGTTGCATTCACTATGATAAAGTAGGCAACATGAAGTCGCAAGGTGGGTACTTTCAAAAAAGCATTGGGAAGATGGAAATGGGAAAACAAGGTAAGCCGATGAATTTTGTTGTAGTGGTAAAGCGAAGATAAAAAAGATGCACAGGAATATGCAAACTGGCCAGGGGTTGATTGCAAAGAATGTGACACATCTCCTTTGAAAAATTAATTTGCGAGGGTAAGATTTACTTTTGTATACTGGGGGAGGCAGTTTATAAAATTCCTCCTACTTTTACTACATCCATTATCTTTGTAGTTTATTTTTGGTTATTTGTGCCATTAGGTTGTAGGGATTTATCAGATTTTAGTTCCATAGTTTACTTAGCACTTTTAATCTCAGGGAAGTTATTATATTTATTTCCCGTTTTCCTTTTCCTCCATTATTATATCGTACAGCTAAGAGTGCCCTGAATTACGAAGTCTTCTTGTTTTACATGTAATTGCTTTCTCTAAGTATATTCTCAGATTTACCGAATGGCTCTTGTTCATGGGCTTATGGACTCGACCAATTTTTTTTTTGTATATTTTGTGCTTTTCTGTGCATGCGGATGCTCCATTTTCTGACTCAACTTGTGAAGTATTTACTAACAACGCTACTTCGCTAAGTTTCCCTTACTTTTTCAAAATATCATATTCTTCTCTTGGGTCATCTTGCATCTATTCCACTGTCATTGGTATAAGATCATATTTCACTTACTCATTTCTGAAATATTAATTCATTTATTTCATTTAGAATAGTGTGCATGTTAAGCTAAACAGATATTTCTTTATTCCTTTCTTTTTAACCAATTTACACATTTGGCTCTATTTACTACTTTTTAAAAATTTAAATACACTGCTCCTTCTTGTCCCACGCTGAATATCGTTATCCAAGTTTCTGGCGTGCTGTAATGCGCTTTGCTTTGTATACCTACACTTGCTGTCCCCAAAAGCTTTAATCACTACATAAAGAAAAACATCTGGCTTCTGCCCAAACACGTGCTCCAATGTTAAACTTTGAAACCCACTGCACTCAGATGTTCACTCAGTTAACTTGTTGAATTTACGTCCAGTACACCAATCCACCTCTGTTTATCCAGAACCTTATATTTTCATCCTTCCAAAGCAAGAGCAGATCTTCAACGAAAACGTTGTGTCAATGCGTGTAGCTACATCACTTTGTGTCTCCCAGTCAAGTCAACAACACCATTGATAACTCCCAAAACTATCCAGAATATATTGCGGGACCTAAAAGTGCATTTGCGAATGACCCTGATTACAATTTTATTAGGAGAAAATGAGGAACGCATATGCCTATTATCAGAGTTGAAAATCGTGGCACTAGAAATACAGAGCAGGTCAGGGACCACCAGAGGAGCAGGAGAATCGACATTTTGGACATAAGCCCTTCAGCAGGAAGGTGGGCTTCCTTCCTGATAAAGGGCTTCTCCCTGAAAGGTCGACTGTCATGTTCCTCGGATTCTGCCTGATCTGCTGTGCTTTTTCAGAGCCACACTGTTCGACTACGATTTTTTCACACTTGTACTATTTGAAAAATATACCTTTATCTCAACTGGAAAGAGAATGCTAAAAGTTTGGATTTTCGATTAGACTTCCAAGCTATTTAACCTGAAAAGGAAAGTTTGTTGATGAGTAAAATCTTTGCTCTATATATTCGAGTTTCAATGATCTGAACTGCAACTACAAAACAAATACAGACATATGATATTATGGTAATTATACAACAATAATAACTTGCATTTACGTAAAAGATTTTACAGAAGAGTTAAACGTTACCATCCTAGTTCGAAAATTCCAGTAAACCAGTGTAAACTTCAAACAATTTAGATCATCAGCCAGATAATCATGGTCCAGGAGCATAAAAATTCTTTTATATATAAGAGGCAGCCAGACAGTCGCGTTTTGAATACGAGTTTTGAAGATCTTTCAATTCTATTCATGTTTTTTTTTTCCTGAGTGGATGAGAATAATTATCTTGATGTGTCAAGTGAGGGATTGTTAAAATTAAAGCCAGAAATCTGAACTATGAACAAACTATGAACTATGAACAACTTGAGATAAGCTGGTTGATGCCATCCGTACAAAGAAAACAAGGTTGAACCTTTTTAGACCGATGTGGCTCCACAGACCAAATTTCTGTCGGCATGGTTAAGGCCAGACCAGGAAGGATATAACGATTTTTATTTTAATTCGTCGCATAAACGCTATTTCATGATCGTGGTGAACTAGACTTCCATTTTCTTCCCATGCAAATAGTTAATTAATCTTTTCATTTACCGAGCTCACGTGGCAGGAATCCACTTATGCTTCTCAGACATTGATCGTAATTCTTGACAGTTTTCCAGTAAGGCATGTTTCTACTCTTTCAATATCTGCGTTACTCCAAATGATTTCTCGATCCCTGATATTTGTTAGATAGTACTTCTTTTTCACGCATGATTTTTGTTTTAATTATTCAATTTTCTCACCCTGATTCACTTTATTCAGCCTCCTTGTAAGTTTTTGATTTATATTTGCCTTAGGACATGCGCACTCTTTACGTTGCTTTTATTTTTCCCCTCATATCCCTTTTTATCTATTGCACTCTTCATTCAAGAGATTGAAGCAAATGTAATCTATTCATATTAGTTATACCTATATGGCTTTATTATTTCAAATTCAATCACCATGTTGAAATAAGTCAAGAGGTCGAATTTTATTCTAGTCAATGATATTAGCAATACGTGTTGTCCAAAATTCACTAGCTTTTATCACAATACTCTCAGAGCACATCTTCCTTCGTATAACTAAGATTAAAAGAAAAGTATAGAGATCCTCTCATCAGACTACTGGAGCACATAATTTAGAGAGGGTGTGAAGAAACACAGAGGGTGGCAAAACGTTCAGCTTCAAATATCTAATAGCGTTTATAATGCAAATTTGGCACTTGTAAATTAATAATGTGAGGAAATTATCGGCATAATCAGATTTCAGCTGACATAGTCTTTACTGTCAATGCGATTGATCTGAGTCTGGTGCAAGTGCTTTGACTAACTCGTGATATTTGATGCAGCAGTTTAGAAGTATTTTTGCAACTTGTTCTTGTATATGTTTTTGTTTTCTCTCCAACTAATGTTGAAAGTGCTCCAAGCTAAATATTCAGTATTTCAGAAGCTATGATAAATATTAATAACGAAATTTCCTCTGGTTAAACTGGTCGAACAACATAATCAGACTTTTATGCCTTATCGAAATATTGCTGTTCCTGCTCGCACACAGCTTCTTGAACACCATCATAGAAACCTTTTCAGCACTGCTCATGATTGAATTTTCTTAAACATTATATGGTGCAACATTGTCGAGTAAATTACAATCTAATCACATTTTGACCTGTCCGTAATATGTTTCATTAGGAGTTTGTAAAAATAACGTTGTCCGCACCTGTATGTGTTGTACCAGTCTGTGCAGGTTCTGACGATGTAAGCATGCGTTTGCCTTGCAAATTGTTTTGATTTTATGATGCATGCATCGAGTACGATTACTTTTTGCGCATGTTTCTGAATTGATAAATGGAGCAATGCAAATATATTATTATCTACCCATTGTTATGCCTGATGATGCTACTTTGTTCCAGGTGCACTTATTTTTAAGTGTGTGTGTGTGTGTGTGTGTATACATATATATAGTTTAAATGCACATGTAATATTTGTTTCTGAAGAGCCAGAGGTTTTTTTTTGTCGGGCATAATACATAGAAAAGAATATAATGTGTAAAAACGTGATAAGTATGAGATGTGCAAGATTGATGAACGTTGTTCTGTTGTGTGAGGCACAGGATACAACCCTTCAGAGGAAAGACATTTCTGTGGAGCGAGAGGAAGTGAAAGGCAGAGAGCAATTGAAGCTTTTTTGGGGGGCGAAAGGTAATGCACTTGGCTTGTGTAAGGTGCAGAAGATTTATTGTAGGTTGATGGGACCAAAGATATTAATTGCGTGCTCCTATCGATTTGACAACTATTTAGGAGTGAGCAGAAGCTGAAGGTAACGTGCTGTGAAGAGTATTGAAATCCATTACAGGTGAGGTAGGATGAGATTTTTTTTAAAAAATAGGTCGCATGAGAATGCACTGATGTCCCCAATTTAATAACTAGCGCATTTGGTACTTAAACACTATTTGATGGTGTTGCATAAATATAATTTTTTTTAATCAATGGAGTTGGACAGAGAAACAAAAAAGAAAGATATTGGTGGCTGGGGTGAAGACGAGAATTTTGATTGAGAAAGATGGATGGGAAGAACTCGACAGTACATTAGCTCTCGATGATATCCCATGTAACATGTGGCTTTATGGTGGCTCAGTGGTTCGCACTGCTGACTCACAGCACCAGAGTACTAAGTTCACTCCCAGCCTCGGGTGACTGTTCGTGTGGAGTTTGCACATTTTCCCCGTGTCTGCGCGGGTTTCCTCATGGTGTTCCGGTTACCTCCCACAGATCAAAGATATACGGATCAGCTGAATTGGCAATTCTAAATTGCCCATAGTGCTAGCGTTCACGAGTCAGAGGGAAATGGGTCTGGGTAGGTTGCTCTTCGGAGGATGGGTGTGGACTGGTTGGGCCAAAGGACCTGTTTCCATCCTATTGGGAATCTCATATAAAATAAATACAAGGCACATTAAGAAGGAATGAGATAGGACAGAAAGCTTGAGAGATCAATCATATGGAAATATTCGAATTAGCCAGGATCAGGATTGTCTTTTTGTGCTGCACATATTTTGTAATTTAATCATCTATAATCATGATCTGCACAACTATCAGCACACTGCAAACATGACTTGAATTGCTGAAATGAATCTATCCAAAAATCTTCACTTGGTGTGTAAGTAACTCGTGCACCTGTCTCAGAAAACGAAAGACAGTTACGAGCTAAATGATAAAAAAAATCAGACTTTATTAATTGTCGGTTGTTTTCCCATTGCATCAGCTGTTTGTCTTGCAATAATATTATTGGCATTGTCGAGTTTTTTTCATAGTAACTTTAGAATGAAGTAGTGGAAACAATAGGACCGTCGCTTTGTCTCTTGTTCTGCTTGTTAATTATTTAAAAAATGAAATCAACAAGACATTTAATCACTGTCATGAATTGTTCCCTGAACTGAGATTGAATCAAGGCGTAAATAAATGTGTTCATGCATCTATTCAAACTCAGCAACACAACACCAGCTTGTTGAAAAATGTATAAATATTCGTCATAATATTTTGGACGTTTTGTTGCGATATTATAATGTACAAAATGCAAGACATATGTCAACTATAGAAGTATAAAACTGCCAGATATATTCAGGAGTAAAATGACAGACTTTCTCCTATTCTCCATCTTTTCATCATTGTGATTATTTCCCTTGGTCTGATGCCTGAACTTGATATGCAAAGTGCTGAGCAATAAAAACTAAAGCAAAAGGCAGTACTGGGGTTAAAATTGTATCCACCCAATCAAAATCTACCCATCCAGGTTCAAAGTAGTAGCTTGACTTTGAATAGCAGACCCATGGTCCATTGTCTCCAGGTAAAGTAAAATGGGACGCTTTTAAAGCATAATAGCACACAAGTCATATCTAAAACAGCAGTTGCATTTTTTTTCAGTTCAGTATTTGATTTCCAGCTTTTGAAGTTAAATGGTAACAAATCGATCAAGCGAAAATATCACAGTGAACCAGACAGAGCAGTCTGTGGCTGTGCATACCAATATGGAGATGGCACTGCACACAGGAGTGATGTCCAGGAAAGATCCTGGGAAGTAATAATAGCTTATACTCAATAATATGATGTCAGTGATTATAACCAACAAAGATGCATATCCAGCAAGTAATGTGTCGTACTGCTGTAGTGACCAGAGTTTGCCCGGGACAAGGTTATAATGGCCGATAAATTAACTGTGAAAAAGAAATGCATGAGGTCATGGACAGGAAATTATTAACCAAAATTATTTGTATGAAAATGAAGTTGAGACTGGATTGCAGTACTCTTTAAGGATTGTTTTTTTTAACATGGTAAATGCAAAACATCTTAATTCTAATGCTGAGACATATCCGTTGTAATGACTTGCTGAGAATTGTGCAGGTAAGAAACAGTTCTGATATTTTCATAAAGCTGCTGAATCTAGCAAATGATTGTTAAATATTTCTTGCCAACTTAGATTAATGGGACCTTTCAGATTACCTACTCATCATCAACTTAGAGAATGAACTGCATTAAAAATCAGATGATATGATTCTGCTGATTCTGATTAACTCAACCCTGCCGAAGAAACCCGATTATTCAAATAAGGCGGACTTATATTGGCATACAATCGCACAGCACAGAAAGAGACATTGCAGCCCAACTTATCCAAGGCTGGCTGACAAATCCAATTTGACCTCGTCCTGTTTTCCATAATTTAGCACATATGCCTTTCAATCCATCCTATGCATAAAGCCATCCCGATGTCTTTTAAATACTGCACTTATATCCATCTCTACCAATTCTCCTGGCAGTCCCTTCCACGGACGAACTTTCCCTTTTGTAAAAAAAAAATCACACCTCAGGACCTTTCTAAATCTTTCCACTCTCAAGATAAACTTATGCCCTCTAGTTTTAAAACTGATCGCCGCAGGAAAGGGACCTTGGTTATTCACCATGTCCGTGCCCCTCTTGATTTTGTAAACTTCTGAAACGTCACTCCTCAGCCTCCATCACTCCAGGGAGAAAAGCCCAGCCGATTCAGTCTCTCTTTCTAGCACAAACCGTTCATTCCTGGCAACATCCTTGTAAATCTTTTCTGTGCTCTCTGAAGCTGAACAACATCTTTTATGCAGAATTTTACACAGTATTTTTAAAGTTGTTTCACCAATGTCAAGTTGTTGGAGGGGATTCTGAGAAATAGAATTTGGATGTGTTTGGAAAAGTAAAGCGGGAAATTGTGTCTTACCATCTTGATTAACTTTTTTGAAGAGGTGACAAAAAACACCGATACAAGCAGCGCTCTATACATTGCCTGTATAGAATTCAGCAAAGGGTCCAACAAGATTCCGCATGGTGGACTGGTTAGTAAAGTTAGATCAAATGAAATATAAGGGGAGCTGGCCAATTGAATGCAAAATCGGTTTGAAGGTAGAATACAGAAGGCAGTGATAGAGGTTTTCTATTTGGACTGAAGACCTGTGATCAGCGATGTGCCACATTTATGGTAAAAGTCTACTGATTTTTGTCATCTACATAAATCAGTTAGTCGTGAGTATAGGAGGCATTGTTATTATATTTACCGAAATCACAAAAATGGACTGTATAGTTGGCACGGATGAAGATGATCTCAGAGTATAACAGGACCTTGATCAGATAGGCCAGTGGATTGAGAAGTGGCAGATGTAGTTTATGTTAGAAAAGTACAAGGGTTAAAAAAAAGGTTAATTTTTTGGGCCGAGTGGAATGTTGCTGTTAAAAGACAGTTACAAATGCAGATGCGCATTTTCTGGAGAAAATACCATCAGGTTCAATGAAAGTGTCTGTTGGAGGCAAATTTCAACAGCATGACATTCACTCCTAGAATTTGCAACATGCATGGATCTCGTGTATACTCTCGGAAAATTAATCATTCGAAGTAAACATACAGAGAATGTTGTAAATCACGAAATGATGAAGAACTTCTATTAATAATAAGGGATATTTTTGGACAGGTTATCTTTTAACGGAATCGATCATTTCTTCGCATTTAGCACATAGAAAACAATACCAAATCCGAGAAAGTCACTGTTAAATGGAGGAAATAACAAAAAAAAACTGTGATTGAATATTGGACAGATGTGATTCATTAATGGAAGTGTTCACAGTACATCATAGATGAGGTATCTTTATTTGGAAACAGGTGCTGCTTGTAGCTCTGGTTCTCATTGATTAATAAAAATAAAGGAGTTCACGCACAACCCAAGAAATTTGGTATAAGAAAGATTCATTTCGACTGACGTTATGAAGGAGTGAAACAAGAGTTCTGAGTGATGTCGGAAAGACCACCAGGTGCGCTGTCAAAGGATCCGAATATTACTTCCACGACTTGGGTTTGTAATTTAATTTTGTGTTGATTGCATAAGCAGCTAATTGAATTCTTAATGCAATGGGCTTATAAAACACCAGGGTCGACTGAGTCAGGATTAAAAGAGAGATGGAGAACTTATCGGTCCCAAATGGCAGAATAATTGTAGCTGACAGATCAATTACTATCACTGCATAGAACATAGTACATATAACAACATAGCACCGAAAAGGCCCTTCAGGTCTCAATGTTGTGCGGACCTGTGAACTAATCTAAGCCTGTCACTCTACACTTTCCCAACATCATCAATATGCTTATCCAAGGACTGTTTAAATGCCCTAATGTGGCTAAGTTAAATCCATTGGCAGACAGGGCATTCCATGCCTTGACCACTCTCGAACTGAACAACCTGCCTCTGACATCTGTCTTAAATCTATCACCCCTCAACTTTCATCTATGCTCCCTCACACAAGCAGATGTCATCATTCTAGGAAAAAGACTCTCAGTGCCCACCCTATCTCACCGTCTGATCAAGTTGTATGTCTCTATTAAATCCCCTCTTAGCCTTCGTCTTTCCAATGAGAATCGTCACAAGTCCTCGGCCTTTCTTCATAAGAACTTCCCTCCAGACCAGGCTACGTCCATATAAATCTCATCTGCGCCTTTTCGAATGCCTCCACATCCTTCCTTAGATGGGGCGACCAGAGCTGCACATAATTTTCCAAGTAAGGCCGCACCAGCGTTTTGTACAGTTGCAGCATGACGTCACGGCTCCTGGACTCAATCTCTCTACCTATAAAATGTTTCACATCATATGCCTTCTTAACAGTACGATCAACCTGGGTGGCAACTCTCAGGGATCTATGTATATGGACATCAAGATCTCTCTGCACATCCACACTACTAAGAAACGTACCGTTGACTCAGTATTCTTCCTTCCTCTTATTCTTCTCAAAGCAAATCATCTCACATTTATCTGTATTTAACTCCATTTGCCAACTTTTAGCCAAATTCTACAGTTTATCCAAGTTTTTCTGCAGCCTGCATCATGTTTCCACACTACCCACCACTCCACCGACTTTAGTACCACCTTCAAAAATATTAACCCATCCACCTGTGCCATTGTACACGAGACCAGGGTTCAATTCCCGCTTCGGAGTGCGATTGTGTGGACTATGTGGAGTTTGCACATTCTCCCCGTGTCTGCGTGGGTTTCCTCCGGTTGCACTGGTTTCCTCCCACAGTCGAAAAATGTGCAGGTTATGTGAATTGGCCATGCTTAATTGCCCGTAGTGTTTGGTGAAGGGGTAAATGTAGGGGAATGGGTATGGGTGGGTTGCGATTTTGTGGGTCGGTGTGGACTTGTTTCCCCAAAGGGCCTGATTCCACTCTGTAAGTAATCTAATCTAATGAGCTATGCCTGCACCTAAGTCGGTTATAAAATTGAGTAAGGGCAGTGGTCCCAATACAGATCCTTGTGGCACATGTTCCCAACTGTCACTGCATGCCTTTTAACAAGACTTTTAACATTCGACACAAACCTTCAAACAGGAAAAGCATTCTTCCCTTCCCAAAAAGTGCGTGTGAGCAATTGCAGGCTTCACTTCCTGCACTACTTAAGTTGATTCGCCACACCTGCTGCTGAGTAAATATCAGAGGAAGCTGATATCCAAGTTACCATGTTGAATGACGAAAGTCACTTGATTGCAGGATTGGATTGTGTCAAACTTAAAAAGAGGAAACACTCTCAGCAAGTATTAGGAAACAGGATTAGTAAAAAATCCACTTCAGTGAGGTTCTAAGTTAACAGATAGTACCACAAACAATTTGACATAAAAAGTTGCTATTGTGGTTCAACAGTGTACGATAAAGATATTAATGCGACATAAAATAGAAAGGTAAGCTGACATGAAATATGTATGATTGACTAAAACTGCTGATGTACGTTTGAGGAAAGATAACAAAAAGTTATTTGGCTAATTGTGGCAATTGAATCGATGACGATGAGGAATAACAGAATAAAACAAAATATCACAAAACAAGATTTAGTTGCAATTGACTAAAACTTCTGAGTTTTCAAGGAAAGTATAAGCAAGTTCTGTAGACACTGTTGGCAGGTCGATCTACGGAGTATGTTATTATTAACAAAATAAATTTGAATATCTCAAAATATGTTTACACAGACAAGAGTGGCGTAACAACTTCCAGGAACACCAATGACTGCAAGAATTATGTAGTATACTTTCTTGATATTGAGAACTATGTCCATAACTGTTTGGATGATGTGATATGTCTTTTTTTTTCTGACTGTGTCTCAAGCATTTTTTTTGATTGATGGATAACAAACACTTCTAATTTATACAGTCGGGAGTCTCTATGGGGACAGTAAATTGCTTCATTGCAATGTTATGATTCCATGATCAAATGACTGCAATATTAATTATAAATGTCAATGCTGGAAGAAAAATATTAAATTCTTTGAACGAACATTTTCATAAAATATTTAAAATTCATTTCATTTGCTCCCCTAATTAATGTGCATAAATCATCTGACAGTCTTTCTTAAACGATTTGGTTCCTCAACCTCTGGCTGTTTTGTTTATCTGTAGGACTTCAGTAGATTAAAAAAATGGTGAATGACTGGTACCAGATGCCAGAAGGAAATTTACACAGGTCTGTCTACTATTACAGATCCATTAAATTAATGCAATGTACAGGCCTTTTCACTGTTTTCGCCTTTCCAAACGGGGCAACACGGTGGCTCAGTGATTACCACTGCTGTCTGACAGCGCCAGCGACTCGGGCGACTGTTTGTGTGGAATTTGCACATTCTCCCCATGTTTGCATGAGTTTTCAACAGATGCTCCAGTTTCCTACAGATGTCCAAAGACGTGCATGTTAGGTGAATTGGCCAGGCTAAATTGCCCATAGTGTTCAGGGATGTGTAGGCTAGGTGCATTAGTCAGGAAAAATATAGGGTAATGGATATATTGGTGTGGTAGACTTTGGAGGGGCGTTATGTACTTGTTGGACTGATAGGCTTGTTTACTTATAGGAGGAAAGGATATATTGTTCAGTTTCATAAACTAAGAAAATTCGTTCGCGAATAGTGACTTGCAATAGAACATAGAACATAGAAGGATACAGCGCAGTACAGGCCCTTCGGCCCTCGATGTTGCGCATACCGAATCCTACCTAACCTATACTAGCCCAATAACTTCCAAGTGCCTATCCAATGCCCGCTTAAATGACCATAAAGAAGGAGAGTTCACCACTGATACGGGCAGGGCATTCCATGAACTCACAACCCGCTGTGTGAAGAATCTACCCCTAACATCTGTCCTATACCTACCTCCCCTTAATTTAAAGCTATGTCCCCTAGTAACACCTGACGCCATTAGCGGTAAAAGGTTCTTAGTATCTACCCTATCTAAACCCCTAATCATCTTATACACTTCTATCAGATCTCCCCTAAACCTTCTCTTCTCCAATGAGAACAGCCCCAAGTGCCTCAGCCTTTCCTCATAAGATTTTCCTACCATTCCAGGCAACATCCTGGTAAACCTCCTCTGCACTCGTTCTAAAGCTTCCACATCCTTCCTATAGTATGGCGACCAAAACTGCACACAATACTCCAGGTGAGGCCTCACCAGAGTCTTATACAACTGCAACATGACCTCAGGACTCCGGAACTCAGTTCCTCTGCCAATAAAGCCCAGTACACCATATGCCTTCCTCACAGCACTATTTACCTGGGTGGCAGCTTTCAGAGATCTGTGTACATGGACACCAAGATCCCTCTGCTCATCCACACTACCAAGTAGCCTACCATTAGCCCAGTAATCCATCATCTTGTTATTCCTACCAAAGTGAACGACTTCGCACTTAGCTACATTGAATTCCATTTGCCACATTTCCGCCCAGCTCTGAAACTTATCTTATCCCTCTGTAACCTACCACTTCCTTCCTCACTATCCACAACTCCACCGACTTTTGTGTCATCCGCAAACTTGCTTACCCAGCTTTCAAGTCCTTCCTCTAGATCATTTATAAAGATAACAAAAAGCAATGGTCCCAAAACAGATCCTTGTGGTACACCGCTAGTAACTGCGCTCCAAGATGAACATAATCCATCAACTACTACCCTCTGTCTCCTTCCAGCCAGCCAATTCCTAATCCAAACCTCTAATGTATCCTCAATGCCATACCTCCGACGTTTTAGCATTAGCCTACCATGGGGAACCTTATCGAACGCCTTACTAAAATCCATATACACAACATCTACTGCTTTACCCTCGTCCACTTCCTTAGTCACCTTCTCAAAGAACTCAATAAGGTTTGTGAGGCACGACCTGCCCTTCACAAAACCATGCTGGCTATCCCTGATCACGTTATTCCTACCCAGATGTTCATAAATCTTATCCCTTACCATTCTCTCTAAGACTTTGCCCACCACTGAAGTCAGACTCACTGGCCTATAGTTACTAGGGCTATCCCTACTCCCTTTCTTGAACAATGGGACCACATTCGCTATCCTCCAGTCCTCTGGTACTATTCCCGTTGACAATGACGACATAAAAATCCAGGCCAATGGCTCTGCTATCTCCTCCCTAGCTTCCCATAGGATCCTGGGGTAAATGCCATCAGGCCCAGGGGACTTATCTATATTCATCCTTTCCAATATTCCCAAAACCTCTTCCCTGCATATTTCCAGGGCATCCATTCTAATTATTTGTGATTCCATATTCACATCAGCAACAGTGTCCTGTTCCTGAGTGAATACTGATGAAAAGTACTGATTTAATGTCTCTCCAATCTCCTCCGCCTCCACACACAACTTCCCACTACTATCCTTGACTTGACCGATACCTACCCTAGTCATCCTTTTATTCTTGTCATAACTATAGAAAGCCTTTGGGTTTTCCCTAATCCTACCAGCTAAAGACTTTTCATGTCCCCTTCTCGCTTCTCTTAGCTCCCTCTTTAGCTCCTTCCTGGCTACCTTATAACTCTCAATCGCCCCAACTGAACCTTCACGCCTCATCTTTACATATGCCGCCTTCTTCCCTTTCACAAGGGACTCCAATTCCTTACTAAACCACGGCTGCCTCACAAGGCCCTTTACACCATGCCTGACTGGTACATACCTATCGAGGACACGCAGTAGCTGCTCCTTGAACACTCCCCACATCTCATTAGTGTTCTTCTCTTGAAGCCTGTTTTTCCAATCCACACAACCTAAGTCATGCCTCACTGCATCATAATTTCCCTGCCCCCAGCTATAGCTGTTGCCCTGCGGCGCACGATTATCCCTCTCCATCACTAAAGTAAAAGTCACCGAGTTGTGGTCACTGTCCCCGAAGTGCTCACCTACCTCCAAGTCTAACACCTGGCCTGGTTCATTACCTAGAACCAAATCCAATATAGCCTCCCCTCTTGTTGGCCTGTCGACATATTGTGTCAGGAAACCCTCCTGCACACATTGTACAAACACCGACCCATCTAATGAACTCGAGCTATAGCTCTCCCAGTCAATATCTGGGAAGTTAAAGTCCCCCATAACAACCACCCTGCTACCTTCACTCTTTTCCTGAATCATCCTCGCAATATTATCCTCTACTTCTCTAGGACTATTAGGAGGCCTGTAGAAAACACCTAACAGGGTGACCTCACCTTTCCTATTTCTAACCTCAGCCCAAACTACCTCAGATGGCAAGTCCTCTTCCAACGTCTATTCCACTGCTGTGATACTATCTTTGACAAGTAATGCCACGCCTCCCCCTTTTTTACCCCCATGTCTGATCCTACTAAAACATTTAAACCCTGGAACCTGCAACAGCCATTCTTGTCCCTGTTCTACCCACGTCTCTGTAATGGCCACAACATCGAAGTCCCAGGTACCAACCCACGCTGCAAGTTCACCTACCTTATTCCTTATACTTCTGGCATTGAAGTATACACACTTCAATCCACCCTTCTGGTTACAGGCACCCTCCTTAGAGATCACTGCATTATTCATAACCTCCCTACACTCAAGGTCCTGTACCCTAAAGCTACAGTCCTGGTTCCCATGCCCCTGCGGAGTTAGTTTAAACCCTCCCAAAGAGCACTAGCAAACCTCCCCCCAAGGATACTGGTGCCCCTCAGGTTCAGGTGTAGCCCATCCTTTTTATAGAGGTCCCACCTTCCCCAGAAAGGACCCCAGTTGTCCAGAAACCGGTTTCCCTCCCTCCTGCACCATCCCTGTAGCCACGCATTTAACTGCAATGTGACACATCAAGTCAACATAGTGCTTCAATAAAATCGACAATTTAATTGAGGGGATGAACAGAAGAGCTCGAAAGAGAAGTAAAAACATAGCCGTGATCATTGATGGTACAACCATAGTTTCAAGTCCTTTGCATACTATGACATCTCTATAGAACAAAGACTTTCGAATACAGAGGAATCTCGATGATCCGAACGAGATGGTTAGGCACTATTTCATTCAGATAATTGAATATTTGTTTAATTGATTCAATGCCTTTCATCTAGGGATGGGTTTTTTTGTTATGTATGCTCCCCATTCAGGAGATGAGGCAGCATCACACCACGCACAAGACCCCGACCCCCTATCAGCCCCTCAACACCGCACAACACCACCCCCGGTCAGCCTCTTCCGCTCCAACCCATCTAACAGCACGCCCAACCCGACACCCCAACCCTGTCCAACACTGCCCCTGGCCCGAAACCCCGTCCAACACCGTCTCCACCCACCCTTCCAAGCGCCCCCAAACACCACGCCCACCTCCGCACTCCACCCCTCTCCAACACTGCCCCCAGACCTCACAGCAGCCGGCCTGACGCCAACAAAAAGACTTCTGCTGCTGCCATTTGGTGAGGCTCCAAATAGCGCATGCACGCGTGCTCACACACACACACACACACACACACACACACACACACACACACACACACACACACACACACACACACACACACACACACACATACTGAAACGTTTTTGACAGGTTCCACCTCTGCCCTGTAGAGGAAAATGTCCGAGAGTTTATCTGGGGAAGGGGTGTTCAGGGTACATGCCTGTGCAGAACTCCATGGAAAGTGTGGGCGGAGAGGGAGGCGGTGTGAGGTCAGTCATTCGGAGACTGTTTGTGGGCTCCCATCGATGTCCAGGAATGTTCTCAGCAACATTTCAGTAACTTCAGTACATAGGAAGTGGAACAGGAGTCGGACATCTGATACAACAAACAAGCTCTGTCATTCAATAAGACCATGGTTGGACTCATCTTTTCATGGAATCAACTCTACTCACCCGGCCACTACCATAACTCTTAATTCCATTACTATTCACAAATGTATCCATCTTTTCCCCAACAACTTTCAACGATGTAGCAACAGCTGCTTCACTCGGAAGGGAATTCCAAGATTCAAAACCCTCTGGGTGAAGAAGTTTTACCTCAACTCAGTCTTAAGTCTTCTCCCCCTAATTTTGATGCTATGCCCCCATTTCCAATTTCACCCTCCAGTGGAAGCAACCTCCCTGTTTCTATCTTCTCTATTTCCACCATAACGTTTATGTTTCTGTAAGATGCACTTTCATTCTTCTAAATTTCAGTCAGTATAATCAAAGTCTACTCAATCTCTCCTCATAACTCAACACTCTCACCTTCGGAATCAGCCGAATGAACTTCATCTGCACCCATCCTATGACAGTACATCCTCTCTCAAGTAAGGAGACCAAAACTGTACACAGTACTCGAGATGTGGCCTCACCGTGGTATACAGCTGCAGGAAAAACTCCATAGTGTTAAACTCCACCCCTCTAGGAGTAAATGACAACATCCCGTTTGCCTTCTTAATTACTGTCCCTGCAAACCAACTTATTGTGATTCATTCACACGGACCACAGAAGGACCTCTGCACAGCAGCTTGCTGCAATTTTTCACCAGTAATATAATTGCAAACTGTGCTGCTCCTCATACCAAACTAGATGACCTTTCCTTTACCAACATTATACGTCATCTGCCAGATCCTTGACAACCCATTAAAATATCTATATCCCTCTGCAGGTTTTCAGTGTCCTCTGCACACTTCACTCTACCACTCATGTCAGTGTCGTCTCGGGAGTATTTTAAAATTTACCCATTTTTTCTGTAACGAGAAAGGTACGAATGGGCTTGCTATCACGTTATCTACTGATACCTGATTCGTCCATTTCTCTGCGTACCAGGCTATCTATTTGCTCATTTATTTCTGGGAGCACGAATTCCTTCCCATTTAGGTTACAGCATACAAAATGGCAATAACATGTGGCACCAAAACCAAATTGGTGACCACACAATATTTTCGATATATTCAATGGCTATCGTCTCAAAAAAGTGGAATAGATGCCATGCAATGGTGAGAAGTACTTCAGAAGACACATTGCTCATGAACATACTCCACTTTCATCATTCTACTTTTTTTCGTATTGCCACAAGGAGTGAAGAGAACTTCATTTGTTTTGGGATTCATTTTCACCAAATTCCAAACTGGCCTCCTGAATTCTTATGCTATTGTAAAATAGTTTGCACATACAATGGGTTCGCATTACACTGAGTTGTAATAAATTCTACAAGGCCCATGGGCAATCGCTAAATCATCTTCTTGTGGAGAAGATAGAACAGGAGTTCCCTTGGCACGAAGCAATGACAGACCCAGATGGAACGCATCACCCACACTGTTTATAATGCAGACCGGGGCCTTTTGTGAACCTAAGACTAACACATAAAAGTGAGGGATGTGGGACTAGTCGTGGCACTATTTTGCTGTGCAACAATTTATAATGTTCATTTCCAGTCGGTCATCCTGAGGTATTTCATTGCAGGCAAGAGTGAATGTACATTTCAGGCAGCCAGGCCTTTCAGTGAACGCAGGTAGACTGTGATGAGTAAATATCGGAAATACTGCTGTTCAAGAAACTGGAACATTATGATACAGGTGTGGAGAATTGGCTCCAGTACTTCAATAGAATTAAAATCTTCTTTTTTATCCAGACAAATGGAACTAGAGAATATAATAATTGAGAAACGATGCAGATGGCGCCAATAAAAAGATCATTTTTTTCCATTCTCTCCAAAAATAAGTACCCTGCAAAAAAAAAATAAAATTTTCATTTAACAACATCTTGCTAAATTGTTGGACATTTTTCTTTCCAACATAATGTAGAGATGTAATGAGATTTCTGGACCAATCAAATTGAAGCGATCTGCCAAATTACACGTGTACATTTTTTGATAATTCAAATATTAGACTTCACTCCAGTCGATTTATTCTTGTTTTGTTGTACATCCCTTTAAATGTGTGCACCATGGTTACAGCATGATACTTCCAATTTCAGAAATTCCAAGCTTTTTAAGCGAACGTATTGTACACTCTATCAGATGTCGATATTGTTACTAATTTGTACCTTTTCTACTTAAGTTATATATTTTTATTGTGCATATGTTGGTAGCATGATTAAACAAGTAACAGCACATGAAAAGGTAAGCTAAATCCCTCATACCGAATAATCAACAAGCAGGTAATTGTTGATAATAAAGTGCTGATTTGACCAGAAAATTTACACTCCTGTCTTTTTAACTGTTGCCAGAAATGTGAAAGTGGCTGTTTGGAAAAATCAAGGATCATTAAAAATATTAACATTTTATTCTAATGCAAGTTAACTGACAGTCGCTGTAAATGTTAATTTTCTTTTTGTCTGTTCAAACTATGGAAAAAGGCATTTGCCAATGAATCAAACGGTTTATGTAAAGGCAGATTTAACTGACAAGAGCAGCTAATTGTTTGGAGGGACCGTGACCAATATTCAATGACAAATATTCAAAGTGTCTGGCACGAATATGCAATTGGATCAAAAATGCAGAGCATTGTGTGGGAATGAATGTGAGGTCAGGAACCTCAGCTTCTTTTGAAAGAATTAACTGTCTATCTTCTCCATTAAAATGAGGAAAGCTATATCAATGCAAATTCCTCATCCTCCTCTTGAGAATAACTGAAATAACCAAATTTGATTCAGCATTGCGACGTGAATAAAAGGGAGAGAGAACATGAGTATAAGGCAAGCATGAGACCGTTTATGAAGCATCATTTTCTTTGTAGAACTGAAAGAAAAATCTCATCACATTTCTTCATCGGAATTAACACTGAAGAGCAAACAAAAGCAGTTGTTGGATCGGCAGTAATAATCTGACGACAATGAGCGAATTCATAAACGTATACTCTCTTCCCCAAGGGGAAATGCAGGAGTGGAAAGGAGTTAATGATCCAAGCTAATGTGGGTATTTGCGAATGCCATAAAATTTCCCCTTCAGAATACAAATGAATGTCCTGAGGATAGAATTGAAAATTAGCAGCCGAGATGTTTTCTTTGTAACAAGCAACAGAATGATAGAAACTCCCGTGAAAATCACCTAATTTATTGAAGCATGGATTAATGATTCCAACCAGTAAATAAACTGCAACATATATTCCATGTATTAAATTCGAGTTTGCATTAAAATTAAGAAAACCTAGGTAAACATTTGTGATTGCAGAATTATGTATACTGGATGAGAGATTAGAAGAGTTTTTGTTTGAAGGGAAGATAATCGTTTATACTCTAAAAGGGACATTCACGAACTTACATTACTAAGGGATACATGGTCTAATCAAACATTTGCTGATGAGTACTTAGTTTTCCCTCCAGTGAATTGAATAACTGTTGGTAAATTGTACACTGGATTCAAATCCCTGAAGATTAGTTGTAATGTCACGTTTTAAGAAAAAAAAATCAGCGTTAATGGTAGTCAGTATAGTTTAGAAATAGTGATTGAGGGAATCGATTTTCACCTAGGAATATGGCAAGTGTAAAAATAGCTTCTATAATCATGAAAAGTCTACATGAAATAATGGAGACAGAAAAATTGCAGGAATATTTTTGTTGTCTTTTTTCTCCTTATGTAATGGTAAGAACAAGGGGAAGACAAAGTTAATCACCAGTGGGTGTTTACATAATGAAACTCCTTGTTCAGTGTTAGGATAATTCCAAAGAAGTGTTGCACATATCTTTCTTAATTGAAGGTCAGACAGCAAATCTAAACCAGTTAACACTGACAGCTGATAAGTCACTACGATTGAATGAGTTTCAAAATGATATCAACCTAAAAGATGAGTTCTACCAATGAAGAGTATAAATCCGGTCAGACCTCCCAATGATAATCGCACCTTTGTTGATTAAATACTGGAACCGCTTCTATCTCATTATAAGGTACTGTCAGTATCATATGAACGGCCTTTGGAATGTCATAAAGGATGAAGAAAGCACTACCATTGAGCACTTCAAAGACACAAGAATTTCATGTCTGATAATTCATAAAGAACTCATCACATCTGTAAAACTTTACAGTCATGTCAGTTCCGAAGAAAAGTTGAACAGGTACCCAAACTAGCAGCTCAGAAAAACATGATAGTTTCTGGAGAATCTGAAGGGAAGATTTCTGGAGGTATCATTGCCGTGAAAAAGATAACAATCAGCATCTGCATCAAATGGTACCAATAGTGGAAAATGATAAAAACAAAAAGAGCGAGGTACAAGGACAAATAAGAGTCGAATTGAACTTAGCCGCGGTATCATAAATTTACATGGATGAGCAGACATTATAGTTATGCTTAAAGGTGTCCCCGAGTAATGATCTTGTTATATAGTCAAAGCAGTAAAAGTTAATCTGTCGAGATATTTTTACATTAGCTTGATATGATGTCGATGTCAAAACATCAGGACCTTGTTTTTTTATTCTTTTCGGTTGAACGCAAGTTCGACTGGAAAGGCAAATTCAATTACTCGGTTAGAAAAAGAAAGACTCTTCATCGAAGAGACGGTTTTATCATCGTATATATTCGATAAACATTAGAATTAAAATCAAACGATACTTCACCATAATCATTAACTCTGTTCTGAATTTTGTCTGTGCAACTGCATCAAAAAATGAATTTTTAAACGAGCTGAGAAGCTGCAGAATGCACCCAATCTGTTGCATCACGACAAGAGGGTGACTGTCGTCTTTATAAAAAATGTTGAGCATTGGTGCATTTTACGCACATATAATTAATAATGGCGACCATCCAAAGCAATATAAAACTCACCGCTATAGCAACAAGCAAAATGATGCTTTTTCTTCTGTTCTGATCCTCGGAATTATGTTAATGCTTACCTTTCTTTTTCCCTCGCAGGCCCTTGCGAATTCCACTTTCCATTGTTATGCAACTAATTGCCAAAGCATTAACGATGAGCATTGAAAAAAATGGTGCGAATGGATTTAAAACACTGTCTGTACACTAATATGTCACCCGTGCATGTACAGTATAAAAACATGATTTCAACTTAATGTACCACCATACACCATTAAATATTTCCCCTGGTTTAAATTCAAACAATACAAGAATACTTTCTAAAATGCTCAACATACACACTGTTGCACAATTATGGAAGCCACTGTTTCAGTGCAATATTTTAATCTAAATCTCTGGCAACAAACGGCTACAAATCGACCACAGGTAGAAGAAACAATTAACCAAACAGAACGGTCAATAGCTGCAAAATCAAGAATGTGCGTTAGGTTGCAAGTTCTCTTGAATTTTAGGAAGGAATTTGGGAAATACGTTTCGTTGAGCTCATAAAGTATTACATTGAATATCAGGACAAGTAGATCTGTTATTGCCATAGATATCATGCATCGAATTGTGCAGGAGGAGAAGCCACACTTTCCATTTGATGTTGTGAAGATCGTCAATAGATTAGCTGTGGAAAGAAGAAATCAATCACCTTATTTCTGCACAAATCAAAATTTAGAATGCTGCAAAATTCTTTTTTTTTCGAAAAGAGAAATATTGCTGCCTGTTCCTTTATTTTTAAAAGTTTTGCATCCATTCTTCATGATACAGATAGCAACCTTTGAAATAGTTCTGGAATGTTTGTCAACACGAAATTCCACATATTTCCTTTGTTTATTCTACTAGCAGATTGGCTTTGTTTGAATAATCATTTCAGTGGAAATATTGAAAGTATTGCAAGTTAAAGTACACCCAAAATTTATTCCAGTTTTATTCCTCCACATATTCGGCCAGTACGACTGGTTGGTCACAAATTCTATCAAAAATACGTAAACTGCAAACTGGCATTGAGATGCCTCAGCAACTTAATTTCAAGTTGTTTTCCATGTTGTTTTAGAAACCTAGTATAACCATCGAGCCTATGCAGGAATTTCAGTATCCACTTTGAAAGTTCCCTCAATAGAGCAAAAGCTTGCTAAAAAATTGTAGACTATCTGGACTGATGCGAAATGAATTCCTGATGTATGCAATAATATCTGAATGGACCAGAGAAAATCTTGTCGCATTATAGGATGCAGTAAAAAGATAATAAGACAACTATAGTAAAACAGATCAAATACCCTCGGTACATTGCACAAGTAGAATTTTAAAAAAATACCTCAATTAAACAGAATCTTAATTAGAGTCATAGTCATAGAGATTTACAGCACGGAAACAGACCCATGGGTCCAAATATTCCATGCCAACTAGATACCACAACTCAATCTAGTCCCTTCTATCGGCACCCAGACAATATCCCTCCAAAATCTTCCTATTCATATATCCAATCAGACGCCTTTCAAATGTTGCAATTGTACCTGCCTCTGCCACTTCCTCTGGAAGCTCTTTCCACATGTGCACCACCCTCTACGTAAAAAAGTTGCCACTGAGCTCACTTTTTTTTCCTTCTCACCCTAAACCAATGCACTCTAGCTCAGGACTCCCCAAACCCATGGAAAAGATTTTATCTATTTATTCTATCCATGCCCCTCATGATTTTATAAAACTCTATAAGGTCAACCCTCAGCCTCTGATGATCCAGGAAAAATAGCCCCAGCATATTCAACTTCTCCAGATCGCTCAAATCCTCCAACTTTGTCGACAACCTAGCAAATCTTTTCTGAGAATTCTGAAAAATAACCCCCCACCACGACCGTCTCTCTTGTACCTTTGAGCCAGTTCTGTGTCCAAATGGTTAGTTCTCCCTATATTCCATGCGATCTAACATTGAAAATCTGTCTTCCATGGGGAAACTTGTCTAATGCCTTACTGCAGTCCACATAGTTCACGTGTACCTTTCTGCCCTCATCAAACCTCTTTGGTACTTCTTCAAAACACTCAGTCAATTTTCTGAGATTTCACACACAAAGCCATATTGACTATCACTAAGCAGTCCTAGCCTTGCCAGATACATGTACATCTTGTCCCTCAGGATTGCCTCCAACAACTTGACTACCACCGACATCAGGCTCACTGGTCCATAGTTCCCTGGCTTGTCCTTATCACCTTTCCTAAATCGTGGCACCACATTAGCCAAGTTTCGGTTTTTGGCACCTCCCCTATAACTATCGATGATACAAATATTTCATCAAGAGGCCCTGCTATCACTTCCCTTGCTTCCCACAGAGTTTGACAGTACGTCGGATTAGGTCCTGTGGATTTAACCACTTTTGTCATTTAAAGACATCCAGCTCTTCCACCTCTATCATATGGACATTTTTCAACATTTCACTCTATTTCCCGACATTCTCACTCTTCCATGTACTGTTTCACAGTAAACACTGATGCAAAATACTCGGTTAGTAACTCTGCCATCTCCTGCAGCTCCACAAAAGTCCTTGCATATGTTTGAGGAGTTCGACTCTCTCCTAGTGATCCCTTTGTCCTTAATGTATTTGTAAAAACGTTTTGGATTCTCCTTCGCACCATTTGCCCAGGCTATCTCTCTTAAAATACTCCTAATGCTGTTATACACTTCTAACGATTCACTTGATCTACCCTCTCCAGACCTGACATATGCTTCCTTTCTGAAATAAGTCCTCAATTTTCTTAGTCATCTAGCATTCCCTACTTATACCAGTCTTTCCTTTCACCCTAGCTTTATGTGGACTCTAGTTATTTCATTTCTGAAGGCTTCGGATTTTCCAGTTGTCCCATTACCTATGAATATCCTGCCCCAATCAGCTTTTGTCGCTTCTTGCCTAATACCGTAAAAAATTGGCCATTCTCCAGTTTAGAACTTCAACTTTTAGATTAGATTAGATTCCCTACAGTGTGGAAACAGACCAGTTGGCCCAAGAAGCCCACACCGACCCTCTGAAGAGTAACCCACCCAGACCCATTTCCCTCTGACTAACATTATAGGCAATTTTAGCATTACCAATTCACCTGACCTGCACATCTTTGGACTGTGGGAGGAAACCGAAGCAGCCGGAGGAAACCCACGCTGACATGGGGAGAATGTGAAGACTCCACATAGACAAACTCCCATATCCAACAATAACAGCATATTACTCTATCGAGTACCATTTTTCCTTCTTCTAATTTGCAGACTCTGAAAATATCGCCATCTTATTCCTCGACCAAACACTGATCCCAGCTAACTCATTACTTATGGCTTATATTTTTACGCTAATCAAGAGATACATCTCAATAAAACATATAATGAAGAAGTACTCGACTTTATTCACTACCGCAGACTTTCAGCCAGGCCCCGCGGCCACACTTAAAGCTACTCACTTATCTGTCTCTGCACTTTGACCTTTCCTAAATAGGTTCCTCCAAAATCAGTTGTGAATTTCACTGTTTGTTAATGTTTCCAGATGCTCTCCGATGTCTAGCAATACATGAATTCAATAGCAAAGGCATTGACTGTGCATGTTCATAGCTGTGTCAGTTAGCAATGTGGGTTCTTTCTCTCTCCCTTTCTGTCTCTTCTGCACTGACCTCACCATGTGCTGCCTTTGTCTTTTTCTCTGCCTTTTCGATGAGCTGTTGATATAAACTTTTTTTCCAAACTTTGAAAACAATACAACATCGTATAAAACAGTATTTGCTGTTCCTCAAATTCGAGGAAATCACCTCAAACACCGAAAATACCTCAAGAAAGGAACAGCCTGTTACAACCAAAATCAATTATAATAAAGTAAGCTTTCATATCCATTTAACTGTAACTTTCCCAGTTCAGCATGTTGATGATGGTGTATTGATGATTTTCTTGGGGTGCAAACCAAAAATCTCAAGTTTGTATTATGCAGCAATGGGCTCAAATGCCAGCACGGCTGTCATTTAAATTCGAGTTCAATTTTTAAAAATGGACTCTAAAGTAAATAGAGAGCTTTATGGTGGCTGTGTAACCACTTTTCAAAGTTGCACAAAATGCTTTGGTTCATTGATGAACTTGAGTGAGTGAACTTGATGATCTTTAACTGGTGTCGAGCAACTGTGATTTCAGATGCAAAGGAGTGTATTTTTTCCTTAACCATCCTGTGGATACGTAAAGATGCTATCCTATTCATGAACTCTCAAGACTATGAATATGTCTAAATTTCTCCCGACTATTCATTTGACATCGGGAAGTATGGCAATCAGAAGGGCTTCTGGATGGAATACCACCAGAAAACTCCGAACATTGTTGTCAAATTCGACATGATCGTACATCATATTTATTACATCATGTAACATGATTAAAGCCAAAAGACGAACGTTGTTGACTCAAATGGAACAAAATGTTGACGCCTTTCTAAATGAAAATATTGCATAAAACTCATCGAATCTCTCGAGTGTGGAAATAGGTCACGGCCCATCAAGTCCACGCGGACCTTCTGAAGAACAGCACACCCAGACCCGCTGTCCTGTGCTGCACAAAAATGTTACATCAGGTAATTAGTTCTACAAAAAAAAACATTTTTATTCGCAGCACCCTAATGTGTACCATTGAAAACAAAGGAACAATCTCCATAGAAAAGACCAACTTTACCTTGTTAGTTCTCACATTTTCGTTATACATTTTAAAAAGTGAAATGAATTTCATTGAAACAACGTCTTAAAATGGCAAGAGGAGTAAAGATTACAATTTTTTAAAAAAACAGAGAATGACTGATCTTCGAACCACAATAAATTACTACTTGTTTAGTTTTAATTTCTGTGTTCGTGCATTCTATGAAAGATAAATCTGACGTCAAAGGCAATAGCTCATGTGTTATATGAAAAGAAGGCTAAAATATAAGGCATGACGACAGAGGTAATAACATCGTCAGCTTAGTCTGGATTCCAAGGCGTCAAATGAAATGGAAAACCTGAATTGAAAACATTGCAATAATGAACAGCAATTCCCTTCTTTCAGAGAAAATGGATCATATTCAAATTGGAGGTTCTCTGCTTCTACCTCACAGCTCACCCGGCAGAGAACATAGCAATGTTTTATTTGTCGAGTTTAATTTATTGTTTACTTGAAATAAAACAACTAATCCGTCTACTTCAATTTTAAAATAATTTCTGACGGCAGGAAAAATGTCAGGTGATTTTTTTTAAAAAAGCGTTTGATGCAAATTTACATTCGTAAGCAACTATTTGTTGTGGGAAATCCAGTAATATGGAGAAAGCTCCGTGTTTCTTGTTTATGATTTAGGATTTCACCAGAAATATAATAGCTAAACATGTCACAACATTTCAAATGGGAAACGAGCACAATTTGTTCTACTTTTATGACAGCATGCACATCAGAAAATGGAATGGAAATTCAGCATTTTCTGATGAATGGAAAATTGATGGACTGGCAAGTCGAAAGTATTCGACAATAATATTCTTGTTTTGTATCCAGGCAGAATGATGCAGATCGGATAATTATGTCAAATAAAATGCAACATATTGCATTCCAATTAAACATAAACTGAGTGTGGAATCTTTTGCTTCAACAGTGAATATTTGGTGGCGATTCAGGAAATGAATGATAAGCATCAATAAATCTCTGCCGAACATATCATTAGAAAATTACTTCTTGTTTTACCATCACATTGCACGAATGAAACTGTCACTTTAGATATCAACTTGTCAAATTAAAAAAAAGTACATCAAAGTTTTTTTTTCTTCTAGTCTTCCTTGAAGCGCATGTAAAGTAAAATCAAAGTTAGTACAAACCTAATGTATCTTATGGACGAGACCAAACTCCCTCAAAACATGCCAAGGAGATAGCCAAGACTCTATTTCTCTTGTGTTGTTAATTCCAGGTGTTGCCATCTACATGCAACTCGATTAGTGTTGCACCTATCAGTCTTGACCATTATTTATACGCTAGAGTTAAAATACAACAAAAGAGACATGGATTGATATAACATAACAATATTGAAGATTTGTAGTGGTGGCCCATACCTGCTTATACGAAAATGGCTCTTTACTGCTTACACAAAATGATTGACGAAACATAAGCAAAATTTAAAAACCTGCATATACAGTGAATAATGATTGTACTTTTGAACAGAGCTATTCTAAGATAATTGAAGGAGGCTTGTGAGCAACCATTCGAGTCAGATTTTATAGGTCAATGCCGAAAGGCAGACAATCAATAGATCCCAGCCTCATTAAGGAAATCATGATTGTCTCAGTAATCAAATAGCACCAGATGCGAGTCTCAGCCCATGAACGAACCAAATGGACTTCCTCAGCACATCAAACACAACAGTTCAATTAATTTATGTAAATAGTTGTTTCTTTGAATTTAATCGCAATATTAAGAAACTTGTTCCAGTTAAAAACTCTTCAGACAATCATAGGGATAAGTTTCACCATAAGCACAGATGCCCATATATCCAAATTGAAATAGAAGCACTTGGAAAAAATACTTAGATTTGAAATGTAATTTGCCTCTGTTTCTCCGATCTCTAAAAATGCCCAGTCTGATATTGATTAAACACAACTTATTAATCACAAAGCACGAACTGTAGAAGCAGCTATGCATATAAAAACTTTATAACAGAAATCAACATTACAAATCTTATAGAAAGTAGTAAAAAAGAAGGCGCATTTGTCTATTTTTGCATTTATAATTAGAATAGTGAAAAATGAAATGAGTAACAGCATTTGAGCTGTCTTTAGAGATCAGCAAGCCTGAGACATGTCTGAAGGTGTATAGTGAGTAACTTTGGAATCAAATGAATGGGATGCATAGGAAGATCCAAAGACCGAAAGATTAAGATATCTGTAAAACTCCATGAGGCCACGGGAACCTGGAGGTTGTCCAGAGGAATGTCCATTATGTGTTTTTTTTTAACGAATTGGATGGACGCAATTTATGATATGGATATGACTATGCTGTATTTGATTTTTGAAACACAGATTGTATAAAAAATGTTGAATTTCCCTGTACAAATCAGAATTTGTCATTGATCTCTCTTCCGATTTTAAGCCAAAATTAAGGGGGAAAATGTTATCTCACGTCGATGGGGTACGCTGCTTCAAGAATTTACTGGAATAATAGATTATTTAACCACTAAGCAGCAACTGCTACAATTTAGTAATATTCTATGAACAAAACTTTGGCAAAGGCAAATTCAGTATAATAGACTACCTCACATACAATTCGAGCAGAAAAAAGGCAGTCCCAGCAATTTTGCCTGAAGCAAGAGAGGAATAACATCTCCTGAATCCATCTTCAAAACCCCAACCACTGCTGAACACCAAATTACAAATCGTAGTTCATTGGAAGCTGGAGCCTACTCATTCAGGTTGTGACTATATTTCCAACTTTACGAATAAAAAAAACTCACAAGTTGTTCACTTTATTGGCTTTGAACAGAATGCTCAGTATCTCTGTCTCAACCTCAGTCAAGCATCTTAAAGCCACTGCATCGTCACATCTACGCAATAAAAGAAAAGAACCATTAATATACAAAACGGCTTCATTTTTGAAAAAGAATTAGTTTTATACTAATACGACAAAGCAATACTTATACATCAAATGGATTCTAATATGCAAACATTCGCTACTACAATCCATTTTAATCTGTTCTTGTATCATCACCTTCCTTCCTCAAAGTTGCAGCAACATATTGATAGTTACGATCTCTCATCCTGTCACAAGTTTAACTTTCAAATAGAATGTCTGTAATAATAATCTCCATCTGAAGAGTCGATAATTTTTAGCCTCTTTTTCCATAAAAACTTTAACTCTTTACTGACAGTTGATACAATTGTCTCAGACTACTTACAGCAAATATAAATATTGGAATGATGAAATGCAAACACCAAACCCAAAATCGCCTTTCCAATTGTGGAATATTTCAGTTGATTACAATTCAATTTGCTGAAAGAAGAATCCAATCGGTCTTTTAAATTTCTTCTTGCAAGAGACCAGCAACGTCACCCAAGTCATTTGCAGCAACGACCACATTGAATGGCATTATGTAATTAGGTATGACTAACACTGGAACAGTGGCTAACACAGCTTCCAGGCAACAAATGTCTTTGACATTGCTCTGCCTGCTAAGATTTGTGCTCTTCTTCAACAAGTCAGCTAGTGAGCGGCCACACTTCTAAAATTCGGATAAACCCACACAGTCCCAGGAATCGCAATTTTCTCTTCATCAATGCGATATGATGCTCCATAATATCCTTTATTTTCACATCCTATGGAGTCACTTGTCAATTTTCAATGACAGAACCCGTGACTTGAGCTTTTGTGAACTCGCTCTTAGCAAGGTTTATCAACAAGCCTACTTCTCAACGCTAATCAATTCCCAAATAATTCACATATGTGCTTCAAATGTTTCTGCCATGAACGACTCAAAATCAGCATATCATCGACGCACACCACACAGTTAGCTAAATCGAAATTCACTTTAGTATTTAAATCTTTGAAACGTAGCTGGCTCAGTTTTCCTAACAAATGGCATGACGATAAATTGATGCAGACCATTCGGTATCAGGAAGGCTGAAATAACCTTTGTTCTTTCAGATAAAGAATCCAGGCCGTATCTTCTGAATAAGTTCATCCTTGAAATCAATGTACCTTGTCGAACTTTCTAAATAGAGTCATCCAAACATTGAGAAGGATATGAATCAGATTTTGTAATGTCAGTCACTTTGCGATAGTCCACACATGATTAATTGATGTCATTTGGTTTCAGCAATTTTATATTGGGTGAGATCCAGTTGCTGCAACTCATTCCGATTATATTGTCTTTGACCATGCAACTAATCTCCTTTTGTACCTGTGTGAATTTTGGAAGTTTATGTCCATAAACATGTTGCTTATTTGGAACAGCATTTCCTGTATGTCCATCACGCATCATAAGATTTGCACTTCGAAGCTAAATTCAACATATATCCCCATTTGATTGTAATACCACTTCCAGGTCCTTTCGATGTTCCTCTGGAAAGTAATCAAATAATCTATGAAATGAGAACTTAATCATTGTCCAATTAATCTGAGAGATGTTCAATTTGGAATTATCTGATCTTGGTTCGTCACTCTGTGTTACAACTAGTAACAGATTATCATTTCCTTTCTTCTCCTATTTTAATGGAAAATTAACAAATTTAATATTCACAGTGAAATCTGAAAGGGAATGCTTTGCTAAATTTAATACTTTTATGAACTTTGCAAACGCTTTGCTGAATTCTGCAATCGAGGAGACAGCTCGTTTTTGCTGAACTTTGCAAACATTCAACCCCAGCCTTGCGAGCAGTCGAATTCAGAAAAATAAACAAGTCAAAGGGAAAAAGATAACTGGACCGCGAGAGAGAGAGAGAGGATTGAATAATTTTCCAGTAACGCTAAAAATGTGTCCCAGCAAGTGCAAACAAGAAGAGGGTCCACAGAGGACTTAGAATGGCCAACAAAAAACACAGTACATGCTAAATATTTATGGCCCAGTGCCTGGAAAGCAGTTAGAATTGTGGATCAAGTAACGTGGTTTTTGGAAGGGAGGAAGTTTTAGTGAAAGGCAGTTGGAAATTTTCAGGACGAGGTTGGAGGAGAGAGAGAGAAGGAGAAACGGAAGGGAAAAACGAAACTGTGAATTGGATTGTTAATAACATGTAGAAGTTGAGGCTGTTATAAGAGAAAGGAAATCTCAAGCAAAAGACAGATCAAATATGTTCACAAACACTAGCACACATGCAGGCCCGCGCAGAAAACAACTGAACAAAGATGTACAGTGTCTTAAGTCTGTTCCAGATCCTGACTTTGATGACTGTCCTCCGAGGCGTACAGCCCCCCTATGAAATCCTCCTGGTGAAGATTCCAAGTCAGCAACCGCCGCCTCAGGGTCTGCTGAATCATTGATATCAAGTCATACCTCAAACCAATAGAAGCAAGAAGCCCAAAATGGTGATGGCCACACCAAGACGTTAAGGCATCCAGGGCCTGCTTTTGATCTCCCCATGATGGATGATGAGTCAGAGGAGAATATTAGCATACGAATACAATGGGTGCATCAGAAGTCGTTGTAGGAGAGCGATATTAGATGAGATTACTTACAGTGTGGAAACAGGCCCTTCGGCCCAACAAGTCCACACCGACCCGCTGAAGCGTAACCCACCCACACCCCTACAGTTATCCACTACCTAACACTATGGACAATTTAGCATGGCCAATTTACCTGGCCCGCACATCTTTGGAATGTGGGAGGAAACCGGAGCACCCGGAGGAAACCCACGCAGACACGGGGAGAACGTGCAAACTCCACACAGTCAGTCGCCTGAGGCGGGAATTGAACCCGGGTCTCTGGCGCTGTGAGGCAGCAGTGCTAGCCACCGTGCCGCCCACTATTCGGCTCCCCTATTGTGCAGAACCAGCAAAACATGCCAATTCTCATTCTTGTTATCGAAATTCTGCCCTTGAAATCTGATGGGTCAGAATCTCATACGAAGACTGGGTTTGCATTTGCTCAGTACTCCGATGGGCTTGCAGGTAATTCAAAGTGAAGATTTACCCGTGCAGGCTGTTACCATGATCCACGACCCCTGATATATGTCTATGAATGGCGATTAAGCCAGAGAGTGATAGGTTCAGTGAGTAATTCACTCGCTCTGGAAACAAGTAAACATGTTAAACCTATTAACACCGATGGTCTTACTGGGGTCTTGCTGCACTGCACAGCTCATGTCCACTGTGATGGTCCTAATGAATCAGATGAGGAGGATTGGTTCAGAAGATTGGTTAAACCAGATCATTTGTTACATTGCGAATGTTATTGGAGTGATCACACATGTGAAGTCAGTGTAAACTTATCTGAAGTATCTGTAAAATCAAGTAGACTCTATCATTTTGATGTGGAAGACTCATGGCTCTTCACATGCCACTGGAGAAGACGTCCAGTGACAGGTGGCAGGATTTTGGACCATGGGTGCTAAAGGCTGAGTCTTCTTGGACGATGTGGGTATGTGGTTCAATGCAGTTATGTGGACATATAGGAGGAAACTAAATTGGCAAACTCAGGCAGATAGGATGGTCCAGGTCGCCTGCGATAGCCCTAAAAAGCCTAGGAGAGTAGCCTGGCGTTTTCCATGATAGAAGTCTCGGACCCAAGATTAAAACGGCTCCGACTGAGGTGTGGACAAAAGGCAAACATGATGTAGGGATCATACGAGGATGTGAACCCATAAGAGTAACCATGAAGTCTGGGTATCATCCTTGCAGAGCACAATACCCATTAAAACCCGACGCCATAGAAGGAATTACTCCAGTCTTTGAATCCTTCTTAAAGGCTGGAGTGATAATCCCCTGTGAGAGCTCACTAGTGAGAACCCCCATTTTACTGGTTAAAAAGGCAAACCTTCCCAGTGCACCGGAGGAATGGAGGTTTGTTCACGACCTGCAGGCAGTCAATAACGCTTTTGCCCCATACGCCCCAAATTTTCCAACCCCTAGACGATATTAGTTCAAATTCCACTGGACAGTAAATTGTTCATTGTTGTGCAATTAGCAATTGCCCTCTTTCGTGCACCTGTGCACCCAGATAGTCAATTCTGTTTCCCTTTTTCATTCAAAGGAAAATCATATACGTTCACGCGACTTTATCAAGGTTACTGGGAGTCCCCCACCATATGTCATGAGGCTTTACGCAGAAGCGTGGCGTCTTCTGTTCTAACCCCGGGGTCAGCGCTTCTGTTGTATGTACATAATTTATTTGATGGCGGCACCAACAAAGGAACAATGTGAGAATGATACCCTTGCATTGCTCTGCCATCTAGCAAGGGAAGGGCACAAAGCTAGTCTCGCATAGCTACAATTTGTGCAACAACGGGTGAAGTTCTTAGGTCACTTAATATCTGAGCAAGGGAAGGCCACTGGTCAAGACAGAGTTCAAACAATCCAGCAAATTCCAAACCCTCACACAAAAAAAAATCACTATATTTTTTGGGCATGTGCTGCGACTGCAGAATGTTTATCCCACCTTACAGGTTTATCCTTGAACCTCCCCTAAGTGACATAGCCCATGGCAAAGTTTTGCCGAACCGCAGTCTGTTGCAGTGGACTACAGGGGCCGAAAGTGCCTTTGTTGAACTAAAAAAGGCTCTTCAAACTACAACTTCACTGGGGGTTCCAAATCCAAACAAGCCTTTTGTACAAATGGTAGATGAGAAGCGTGGCTGCACGACATCTGTATTATTGCAGGATCATGGGGGAAGATTGAGGCCAGTCGCATATTTTTCAGCTAAACTAGACCCCGTAGCGGCAGGATTGCCTAAATGTCTGTGAGCAGTGGCCGCGGCTGCAAAGGCTGTTGTAGTATCCAGAGTTATAGCCGGCTATGGTGAATTAACCCTTCTGGTCCCACATGCAGTATCCTTACTGTTTTCCGAGAAAAGGACAGCACACATGTCAACAGCATGTTGGCTCAGATATAATACTGTGCTCTTGGGGATGTATAACTTTACAATAAAACGATGTAACGTCCTAAATCCTGCTAGCTTGCTCCCCAAAGAAGGAGACAGGGACCCACATGTTTGTGTCCCAGCAACGAATGAAATTTGCAGCCCTCGACAAGATTTACAGCATTCACCACTTCAGAATCCAGATATGGAGTTTTTTGTGGATGGGTCAGCATTCAGGAGCAAGGAAACGGGCTAGAATTGCTTTGGGTATGCTGCAGTGACTACCTACGACACAGTCAAAGTGGGATCACTCCCTTCTCATCTGTCAGGGCAAGCAGCGGAGCTGATTTCCTTAACGTAGACATGCAAATTAGGTGTGGGAAAGACACTGATTAGTTACACCAGTAGCAGATATTAATTGGGGTTAGACAGGAATTTGTAAACCTGTGGAAACACAAGGGCTTCTTTACCGACACTTGAAAGCCCATTACACACCGTGGCCTGATTTCTGACCTCCTGGAAGCCGTTCTATTGCCCAAGTCAATCGTTGTGTGTAAATGAGAAGCCCACACAAAAAATAATGATTTTATTTCCCAAGGCAATGCAAAGGCAGACTCAGCAGCAAGAACGGCAGTCCAGCATCCGCCAAGTGAGAAGATTAACATGTGTATGACAATTGTTGTACCCCAGCAGCAGACATACGAGAGTTACAGTCACAGGCCAAACCAGAAGAAAAGCGTGAGTGGACAAAAGCAGGATGCAGTGCGAGGGAGGGAGTATGGTGTGTTTCGAATGGTAAACCCTCTCTACAACGATCATTATTTCCATTCTATGGCAAACTGACACACGGTAAGGACGATGTGTCAGAAGTTTTGCGGGGTGGGGAGTGTACAACATTCTTTCAGCACACTGGTACACTAAGGGATTTACTGATTATTCCCAGACATATTGTCGGTGTTGTGTAATTTGTGACACTAATAATGTGGGGAGGGGAATACACTTGAATCAGGCAGCACACCCCCAACCCCAAACACCCTTTGAACATTTACAGATAGATTTCATTGAACTAACGCCCAACGAAGGGAAGAGGTATTGTCTGGCAACATTTGATATATTTTCCAAATGGTTGGAAGTGTTTCGTCTACACAGGATGCCAATGCAGTAGCCAAACCTTTGCTTACTGAAATAATTCCGAGATGGGGCATCCCTGACAGGCTTAGTAGTGACAATGGGGCACTATTTGCCAATACTGCTTTACAACCGATCAATGATTATTTGGGAATACATATGAGAAAACACTATGCGTACCACCCAGCGAGCGATGTGGCAGTGGAAAGAAAAAATGCTCCCCTAAAAAAAATCACAAAAAGTTGTGAGGAACGAGGGGTGACATGGACAAAGTTTCTTCTAATCGTGCTAATGTTTATCAGATCTAGGATGAGAGGCAGAGCTAACCATACCCCATTAGAGATTTTGTTTCGTAGACCACCCAACACAAGAATTGGCCCAAGACCTAAGGTAAGACAGCTAACAAGCCACTGTGAGGATGAGATGTTATGTTACTGTATAAGACTCTATACATTTTTATCTCAAATACAGAATCAAGTGAAAACAGCACTACCCCAGCCAGCAAGACGGAAAATGCATGATCTAGAACCTGGAGACTGGATAGTGGTGAAAAAATTCAGGAGGAATACCTGGAAGGTGAAGAGATGGCTTGGACCGTTGTAAGTGCTCCTTGAAATACAGACAACTGTTAAAATCGCAGAAAGAGCCACGTAGATACACACCAGTCATTGCAAGCGTGTAGCTGGGCCTGAGGAGACATCAGACAGTATATGTCTGCTCAGTACTCCTTGCATTGAGGCATCTGGATTAGTGTAATGAGTCAATCCTGCTGGATTAAGAATAAACCTCATTTATTTGCTCTTGCTAATGATTGAGTCAAGTCGATATAATTCCCACGACACAAGTGCTCAATATTGCTTTACGTATGTTTGGATCGTCATTACATACAGCCAGTGGCTGACAGTCTCTCCACCCTGAAATAGCTCAGCTTTACCATAGGAAAATTCACATGAATGGCACATTTCACTAATTGGACTCAGTCTACCAAAATTCAGTATAGAAAGACTGCCTTTTGCACATTTTTTTGCATAGGAAAATGCAGAGACGAATTGTACAGCTCCAAAGTTTATTAGTTAGCAGTTGAATCTTTTCATTGAGTGTTGAGTAACAGTAAAAGACAAACAACAGCAAACCCGAGTACAAATTGTCTTTATCAAACTGATTGCAGCTATAATACCAAAGCTGAAGTCCATGTAATGGATCTTAAAAATCAATTGTTCCATTAAAATTGCTGATACAATATACATTATTTTTAAAGTAAATAATGGAGATTTCAGAACATTCACAGCAAAGCGATGTGAACAGAAAGTGAAGTTAAAAACATAGAACCTCTCTCCACCCAAGCACTGATCCCAGTATCTCAGGATGAGGATGGGATGCAGAGAGAGGAGTTAGTCACACTGTGTCAGCTGTACATTAAACATCTGTTTTTACAGGTCATTTCAACATGATTAAAAAATTACAGTGTGCAAGTCTCAAACATTTCATGAGATTACCCTCAAACAAAAGTCAATGAGAAGCAATCTATATGATGATCTGTGGCCATATTGGAAATTTTGAAGCATTTTGGAGCTGTTTAATCCACGACATCACTTCATTCTTTCTGGTCACGTCCACATTTTACTTACAGCTATATTCCGACCTGGAATAGAGAGTTTAAGTTAGAAAGCAGAGAACCCACTTTCATGTACAGAGTGCATAGAAATTACTGAAGTGCCCAGGCAAACTGCAAATCTGACAGATAGCAATGCCAAGGTTAATCTGTGGAACTCATTGCTACAGGTGGCTATGGAAACAGCGCAAGATAAGTTCTTGACTGGTAAGGGTACAGGGAGAAGGCAGGAGGATGGGGTTGGGAAACATATCAGCCATAGTTAAATGGTGGATCAGATATGATGGGATGAATACCCTGATTTTGCTCCCATGGTCTCTGGAGTTTTGCATTACACTGACAGTAGATATTTACAGTTGTGTTATGATGGTAGATTACAATTCCAGAGATTTCCAAAAGTCACAGCACTCACTGACTCAGAAACATCACAATTCTTTCATTGTTGCTGGTGAAATACCTAAAGTCCCTCCTTAATAACATGGTATTACTACACCAAAGGAACAGCATCAATTCAAGACAGCAGCATCCCTCCACCATCTTCTCCAGGGTATATAGTAAGCAGTCTGCAAAAATCAATATCTCTGAATAAACTAAAAATACAAGATTGGCAATAACAATGCAATCATAAGTCACGTGTGGTAGAAGGAAAAACTAGACTAAGATCTTATAACAGGACCAGTGCTACTCATACAGCTAACAGACCTGTCTGAGACAGGATAGGGTCCAGGGTGCTTCAGGTTTGACAAAGAATCCCTACAGCGTCCAGAGATTACCTGTTTCATTGGTCTGTCATGACAGACAGGAGGGGTGATTTGAGTACTGTTTCACCTCGAGGACGTGTTCAAGTTACACTGCAACCAGCAAAATCGGATGTGAAGCGGCTTTGAGGCAGCTTCAACACAATTCCTGGAAGAGATTTTACAATCTAACCCAAGATGTACCTGTCTGAGGTTAGGCAGGAATGCAGTATTGTGTCCATCAGATAGCTACAACCTTATTAAATTGCAAAGTAGGTTTAAGGGGTTAATAGTCTAGGTCGGCTCTTTACAGCACTCACAGCGAGAATTACACAGGAATGCTGCTACTGGTCAGAACTGGAACCTGGTTTGAAAGTATTCCTCCTTTCACCACATCCAAAATATCTGGTATACTTACGTGGACCGTGGTAGCTGGAGTCCAGGATAGCTGTAAGAGGAAAAAAAAACTGAGGCTCGTTTGTCTCCAGTGAGGATGACTATGGGTTCAAGTCTCATTTGAGGAATTAAACGTCACAGGGTTATACGCTATTGCGATATTTCAGACAGCTGCACTGTTAGAGGTGCTGCTTTTTGGCTGAGATAATAAATTCAGTTCGCCTCTGCCTTAGAAGTGAAAGATTCATTTGGCACAAATTAAAAGCTGAAGTTTTGATCATTTTTTTACCATTCAAACGATGACAGATTACTTTATTTTTTTTTAATTTGGAAGTCAATGATGTAACCATATACACACATCAGATTACCTTTGTGTACTGAAGTTGTTTTGAACCTCATATGAGTGTAGACTGTCATAATGACTGTGGTAGCATGCAGTTTGTTCAGCAAACGGCCAAACACCTCCACTAAACCCCGTGGCAATTAGAAATGACAGACAGCTAAAGAATGCATCTGACTGCCTTCAGTCATACCTCAGCACACAGGCACCTTTAGAGTGACAGTCAGGGCTGATGTTGAGTTTGGCACCACAGGAGTTGACAGATCTTTAGATAGAGCAATGCTCGACCAAGTCCAAGTGAAGGGAAGAAAAGGAACCCTAACCAATGCCACCTTAGGTAACCAGCAATGTTTAATCTTGTACGAAGCTCAGTTTAAAAGAACCAATACAGACAAGAAACAAAATTAACATTTTTTTATAAAATATCTTGCAACAACTGTAACAAACACCTCATTGGAGAAACGGCAGAAAACTAGCTACCAGGATAAATAAACGTCAACTTGCCACCAAAAGACATGATCCATAACGGGGACAACACATCCATCCTAGGACAGGCCAAACAGACATGCTCAAGAATTCCTCGAAGCATGGCATTCCAGCTGCAACTCTATAAACACACACATTGACTTGGGCCCCATTTACCACCCTCAAAAAAGAGCAAGAAGTCGCACTACCGACACAGAAAATGATTCACCACATGAAATTAAATCACCCATCCAACCAAATCGAAACAATTGGAAAGCGGGACATAAAACCAGCGCTTCACCAGAGGCTTACGGATGTTACCTCGCATGGTGACAAAACGTCTGAAAACAAACACTTCAGCTCAGCGAGCAAAGTTACTTGCAGACAACAAGATTAAGTTGAAAGCAGCTCTAAGCCAGGATGCTAGGCAGTCTCAACATCAACATAGCTGCTCAGTGAAGCAGAGTGTGGTGTCGTAACTCTGACGTCGTGCAGGAGACAGTATTAAATTGACAAGTTCAAGGACCAGCCAGAGTCACAACATTTTATCATTCAATTTGAATGGGCTCAAACAGAACACTTCCTAAAAAAAAACAGTGATTACCTTAGCTCTTTGTATTATCTTCACAGTAAAAAGACTTCTGGGATTTATTTATTAAAGAATGTAAAACAGCATGTCCCATTCTAAAAGACTTCCCCTAAATTAGTTTAATATATCATTACAACTCCATGACTGTAGACTTTTCCTATAAATTCTGTAGCATATGAAGAAGCATCATTTCGAAAGCCAGTGCTTTGCAAAAAAAAACCTGTCGGACCTTAAACAGATGTTGTGAGATTTTAAAACTTTGTCCACCCCAGTCCAAAGTCATGATAATCAGCATGAAACAATGCCTATAATCCAATGGGATCAAATGTGAAACGAGAGTACCCCAGTAGGGATTGACACTTGAATGCCAGACAGTAAAACTGTGTATTCCTAACATGGCATTGGCCCAGCAAATTCCAGTAGCCAGCTCCCTTCTCTATTTTCCTAGTCCTGTTCTATTTGGAGGATTGTCTTATTTTCGTTTCTCCCACCATCCCAACCCCACTCCCCCACCCCACCCTAGAGGCTCACCTTTAACATACATCAGCCACATTATCACTCCAGCAAGCAAGATGATCAGCCGAATCACAAAGAACAGGGCTCCGACAACAGTCTTGGGTTATGTCGATTCAGGAATACTCTGGACTTCTGTTCAAATCAACACAGATAGTGTCATAAGCTTCACATTGACAATCACGTCAGGTAGTACCTTTTGGTTTAGGTCCGATGTTGTGAGGAAATATAAACATGACGTAGGACGATCGAAGGCAATTTGGCCCTTCAAGCCTGGCTTACCAGTTACTAAGATCCGAATTGATCTGATTGCAGCTGAACTTCACTTTCCCTACCCTGTTCCCACAATGTCAATACCCTGTTTGATCAAAAAGGTAACTTACGAAAATTCAAGAACAGCTGCCACTGCTTTGTGGATTGAATTCCACAAGCTACCCATAAAAGAACATTAATGGGTTAAGATCCAACGTATGCAAACATTCGTCACTGCAGAAAAAAAGAAGGACGAATAGGAAGTGCTGACTACTGGATTTCCAGCAGCATTTCTTTATACCACTGTAGTGGTATAGAGTAATCTGGACAATGTTACACTGAATTCAAGGTAAGATTCCAGTACCTTCCATGGGCTTGAGCAGCAACTTATTAAGGGTAATTATGTCCATTAACATCGGACAGAATAGAATTGGTTGCCCTTTCCCACCAGAGCAATGTTTTACAGTTGGGAGAAAAGTGGCTTGCAAGTTGTCAACATTGAATCAGGATGCTGCTAATTTTCAATACAGCTCCATACACAAATATCCTCCACCTGATAGTTCGTTTTGGTTGTCAGGATCAGTTGGCTCCAGATTTCATTACAGCTATAGCCCAGACATGAAAGTAGCATCCTAAAAGGGAGAGAAGTGTGGTTAACATTTTCATTAAAACAGCATTTGATAAAGAATGCTATCAAGGGAACTGTAGTAAAATTTAAGTCAGTGAGCATCAATGGGAAAGTCATTTCTATCTCAAAGAAAGCTTGTTTTGTTGGAGGCCAATCATTTCCACCAGAGTAGGAATTCCTCAGGTCAGTGTCCTCAATCCAAGTATCTTCAGCTACTTCAACTGCGCAGCTCACCTTGGAGAAATGGGACATAAATGTGCCTAGATGATTAAGAGAACACTTAAGGATTCATATTGAAACCTATTGGAGAAGTCACGTTGATACAGAAAAGGAATAACTAGCAGCTTATAATGGAGGAGAAGCGGCAGGAATTACGAAAAAGCTTCCCTGGAACTAAATGTGGGTAAAGTGGTGACTTAAGATTCAGTTGTCATTTGTATTTATTGATGATGGTTAACCTGTTAATTCAGTTACTCTCCCCCACAGTACAGAGCACTTCAACATTGTATAATCTACACAATATTGCTTCAGAATTTTTTTTAGCAGTGCTTCTTACACCAGTGCACGCTCTTGACTTCATTCAGGCTGCTGTGTTGCACACGACAGGTGCATTTCTCCCTCGGACAGTTGCTGGTACTGCAGGATATCCTCCACCTGATAGTTCGAGTCACCATCTGATAACAGGACAGTGTTGATGACACCACCAGGAATTGGTACTCTATTTTTCAGCCCTGTGACTTTGATCTGGGGAGGGTAAAATCCAGTGACATGACATGAGAGCAGAGCTGACTGTGCAGAATGCTGAGATGCTTTAGGTCGGAGAGTGACTGTCGGTTCAACTGGAACAGAAAGAAAGCTCATAACAAAAGCACAGGACAAGTTCAAATGTTTTCAGTTTGTGTTTGACTTTCCCCTCCTCATTTGTAATCCCTGAATAACATTAATTGGATCTGTTAAATCCTGTTGAATGCCTATGTTCGGCCTAGCCTTCATTCAGGTGACTAAAATTAATATATGCTTTGGAAATTGTGAAATTGCAACATAAACACAATACCTGAAAACAACATCCATATATCCCCGATTGATCCACAGTAAGATATAGTCTCACTCATAATAGCTCGAACTCTCCAGAAACCCTAGTGTAACCTGCCAGTCAGACTATGTGACAGCTCAAGCAGTGCGAAGAGACAATGTTGGATATTAAATGCAGTAACTTCTAAATTAAGCTGAGCAAGTTCCAGGCAAACAGCATAATGTACAGCATCAGCACGGAATACCTATTATTGAGTGACAAGCATCACTATTTAGAAAAGAGCAAGGTTAGATTTAACTTTAAAATTTAAGCAATTTCATTAATCAACCTGTTTGGACACTTTGGTACAAACCTTGGAGGTGGGGCTTAAACCTGGGCTTCAATGCAGTCGAAACACTAAAACGAGCAGAGCAGGAATATTTATCTTACAGTGACCACCATGTGATCAAAGTGCGATATTGTATTTAAACGAGCAAAATATGAAATTCTCAAGGTCTTAGTTTTAGGACAGGGTGGCTGCGGTTAAATAAGATTAAGTGTGCTCACTCTAATTGGGTAAAAACAGTAACTGTGTAAAATATAGAAAGTGGGAAGTGTTGATAATATTGAACCCGTTTATGCATCCAAAGTGGGGAAGCGAAATCAATTGCCTAAAGATCACAGACACTAAACTAAGAAATAAAATAAATACAAAGTAACAGAAGGGCTCTTGACGCCCAGTGGTTGTGTACCTACACTTAAGTCCCACTTGTTCCAGAGGGGTGTCATTGCAGCAGTGAATAGGTTGATTAGAAAACATAATAGCATTTGATGAATGGAAGTGATCAGTAGCACATGATAAAACAGAAGAGCCACAACCCAACTCCTGCACTCAAAGGAGTGAACAATGAAGACAAGCGTGTTAAACATCTTTTCATACTCCCTGCATACATGTGAGGCAAACTTCAAAGACATATGCACCGGCACCCCTTGGTCCCTCTACTATAGAGCTATCTCAGGCCCTACGATTCATTGTATAAACCCTACTCCTGCATGTTGTATCAAAACGCAAATACCTCAACTTATCCAGATTGAACCCCATTGCCATTTTTCATCCCAATTGATTAAGATCCCTCTGTACTCTTCGATAATTTTCTTAGTCTGCTGTCATCAATTTTGGTGTCTGTAAATTTCCTAACCATGCCTTCTAATATTCCTTCCAAATCCATTTTATAAGTGACAAACAAGAGTACCCAGACTGATCCCTGTTGAATACTGCTGATCACAGGCATCCAGTTTGAAAAACAACCTTCCACCATTACTGTCTCTTGGCATTAAGCTAATTTTGTATCTCGCTGGCAAGCTCTCCCTGATTCCCATGTGACCTAACTTCAGTAATTAAGTCTTTCACAAGGTTCCGCATGGTAGACTAAAGTCCACGTCAAGCATGTTTAGCACAGGTGATGTCAGAACACTTAACCACAGTGCATGTGGTTGAGGCAGGGTTCAATGGAGGCATACTTGGGGGATTGGGCTGATTATTTGGATAGAAATGGTATAGGGATATGGAGTAAAGGCGGGAGATTTGTCGTAGGTCGTGATGATTGAAGAGCTGGTACACTTATAATGGGCCAAGTGGCCCTATGCACCATAATTATTTGAGCTTGTAGAGGACTGATCGTGGAAAAGATCCCTCGAACGGAACAGTGTGGGCTGAGGATCTCTAACTCAGACTGAGTCAGGGACCATATTTCCAATGCAATGCAGTGTTGCCCAGTCTCGGGGATGGTGGTGATATAGACCCTGGGAAAAGCTCGCCTCTCAGACACACACGGGGGCAGGGGGCACTGCTGGCATCTCACTGTGCTTCGGGGGAGGCAGGGAAGTGCTTAGACTTTCCTGTGCTCCCCCACCAATCCAGGGGGACGAGGGGCAGTGCAGGCATCTCCCTTTGCCACACCGCCTCACGCCTGGAGCCGCTCTCAACTTTCCAGGGCAGCACCTCACTCTCCCGGATACCAATAGGGGACGGACATGTCGCGAGAACTTCTTGGTATATGGCTTCCCCTCTCTCTGTCATGAATCTCTCCGCATAAGACTTCATCCACTCTTTCACCAAAATGAACCTCTTCTGGTTAAAGTCGAAATACATGTTCAGCTGTTGGTGGTAGATGAACTGGTCGAAGTAGATCCATTTCCCGGAGCTGTTAAACTCACAGCCGGGAGCTATGCTCAAGGCACGAGTCTCTGAGAGGCACAAAGATTTTAATGGAGTTAGTGCGGGTGCGAGCCTGCTGGTCATTTGTATTTAATATCTGTACCATTCACAGTAATCACAATGTAAGGTATGAAAACAAGCTGGAGGGGAAGACAGCAGCACATTTCAGTAGCCCCCGAATGCCCACTGGGGTGAGGTACATTGGGAAATTACTATAATCTTTGAAATATCAACTGAAGAAAATAAATTCAGTCACAGTTGCATCTCCCTGGCAGACGGAACATGAACCCAGGCCTTCTTGTTACAGATAAAGACATGACCACTCGGTGCAAGACACACACACACACCCCATAGCCCAAGAGGCAGGGATACTTCCACTGCAGTACAAGATCCCCATGATTTGAGATTGTTTATGATCAATCATCACAGTCCATGGACACATCGGCAGGAGTTCCTCAGTCTAGAAATTCTCAAATTCACCTGTTCAAATATTTTATTACTACCTCGAGAGAAGATGTGGCTTAAATCTACACGACCTGGCTCAGGTGGGGACTTTGCCACTCTACCATAACAGCCCTCCTAATTTGTTTTCAACTTAATTTTTTGAATAAAGGCAACAGTGGGCGGCACGGTGGCACAGTGCTTAGCACTGCTCCCTCACAGCGCCAGGGACCTGGGTTCAATTCTCGCCTCAGGCATCTGTCTGTGTGGAGTTTGCATATTCTCCCAGTGTCTGTGTGGGTTTCCTTTGGGTGCACCAGTTTCCTCCGACAGTCAAACATGTGCAAGTTCAGTGAATTGGCCAAGATAAGTTGCCCGATGTGTTAGGTGAAGGTGGGTGGGTTGGTCTTCGGAGGGTCGGTGTGGACTTGTTGGGCCCAAGGGCCTATTTCCACACTGTAAGTAATCTAATCTAAATAGGGCGAAACAATCGTTCCATGAAAACTCGGGGAACTAAGTCACATGCACAACAGATTAATGTCAAACTTTTGATTCATTATTGCCAAACAAACCTCTGAGTATGTCTCATATCAACAAAAAGCATATATTTTACTCAATGTCAACATTTAAAAAAAAAATTAGTACTTATCATAAAGCTTTACTTTCCTTAGATGGGGACATACATCAAACAGTTGAATATTGAGGAAGCATAGACCTTCCATCAAACACTTTAGATGTTCCAGACTTCGTTCAAAAACTCAAAAACACTGCTCAATATTTGTTGATGCCAGGCAAAAGTGAGCACTGCAGATGCTGGAAACCAGAGTTTAGATCCGAGTGGTGCTGAAAAAGCACAGCAAGTCAGGCAGCATCCGAGTGGCAGGAAAATCGACGTTTCAGACAAAAGCCTTTAATCGGGAATAGGGTTGATGCCAGTTGTTTGTAATGCTTCTCCATTCTAATTAATGACAACACATCTTTTGTTTATTGACTTGTCTGATTGCTATATACTCAGTCAGCTGTACAGCACAGAAATAACCCGTTCGATCCAAATTGTCAATACTGACCAGATATCCTAACCTAATCTATTTCCATTTGCCAGCACTCGGCCCACATCCCTCTAAACCCTTCCTATTGATATACCCATCCGGATGCCTTTTGAAAGCTGTAATTGTACTAGCCTCCAACACTTCATTTGGCAGCTCATTCGAGACATGCACCACCCTCTCCGTGAAACATTTGCCACTTAGGTCTCTTCTATATCTTTCCCGTCTCATCCTAAACCTATACCTCAAACTTTGGACTCCCCCATCCCAGGGAAAAAGACTTTTCTATTTATCCTATCCATGCCCCTCAATTTTATAAACCACGAGAACACGTAGCTTCTGATGCTCCAGGGAAAACAGCCACAGCATATTTAGCCTCTCCCGAGAGCTCAAAACCTCACAATATCCTTGTAAATCATTTTGGAAACTTTCAAGTTTCACAACATCCTTCGGATAGGCAGGAGACCAGAACTGCAAGAGAAGGTTCAATTAAACACAATCAAGAATGAACCCATGGTGGTTCCTCCACTTTTTGCCATAAAATAAATGATTTGGATGCGAGCATAAAACGTATGGTTAGTAAGTTTGCAGATGACACCAAAATTGGAGTTGTAGTGGACAGCGAAGAAGGTTACCTCAGATTACAACAGAATCTGAATCAGAAGGGTCAATGGGCTGAGAAGTGGCAGAGTTTAATTCAGATAAATGCGAAGTGCTGCATTGTAGGAAAGCAAATCTCAGCAGGAGTTCTACACTTAATGGTAAGACCCTAGGGAGTGTTGCTGAACAAAGAGACCGTTGAGTGCAGGTTCACAGCTAATTGAAAGTCGAGTCCCAGGTCGATATGACAGTGAAGAAGGTGTTTGATCTGCTTTCCTTTATGGGTCAGAGTGTTGAGTACAGGAGTTGGGAAGTCATGTTGCGACTGGACAGGTCATTGGTTAGGCCACTTTTGGAATATTGAGTGCAATTCTGGTCTCCTTCCTATCGGAATAATGTTAGGAAACTTGAAAGACTTTAGAAAGGACTTACAAGGATGTTGCCAGAGTTGGAGTATTTGAGCTATAAGGAGATGCTGAACAGCCTGGGGTTTTTTTTTTGCTGGAGCGTTAGAGGCTGAGGGATGACTTTATGGAGGTTTACAAAATCATGAGGGGCATGGATATATTAAATAGACAATGTCTTTTCCCTGGGGTCGGGGAGTTCAGAACTATAGGCCATAGGTTTAGGGTGAGAGGGGAAAGATATGAAAGAGACTGAAAGGAAAACTTTTTCATGCAGCGTATGGAAAAAGCTGCCAGAGGAGGTAGTGGACTCTGGTAGAATTGCAACATTTTAAATGCATTTGGATGGGGAGATGAATAGTAAGTGTTTGGAGGGATATGGGCCAGGTGCTGGCAGGTGGGATGAGGTTGCATTGGGATACCTAGTCGCATGGACGGGTTGGACCGAAGGGTCTATTTCCATGCTGTACATCTCTATGACTCTGACTCCATTAGGCGATGCTGGTGGTGGACTGGAGTATTCAAAGTTACAAATCACACAGCACCAGGTTATAGTGCAAAAGGTTTAATTGTAAGCACTAGTTTTCGAAGCGGCACTACTTCATTAGGTGGTTGTGTGATTTTGTATCTCTATTCAGTACTGCAGACCTACGGCAATGGTACACTTTTAAAAGCTATACTTATCTGTTCCTTTGCTGGTTCCTCCAAGGTTAGTTGTGAATTTCATTGTTTGTTATTATTTTTCCAGATGCACTCTGCTGTCCAGAGATTCATGAACTCACAAAGCAAAAAACACTAATTGTGCAGATTCACTGTCAGTTTGCAGGTTTCTTTCTGTCTGTTTGTCTCGCTTCTGACTATGTGCTTGCTTTCTTTGTCTGCCTTTCATCATTTTAAAGAACCGTTGTTTAAACCTTTCTCTCCAAACTCCAAAACAATGGAACAGCATATGAAACACTTATGAAATAGTTGATCCTGTAATTCAAGGAAATGACCTTCAACACCCAAGAACCTCAAAAAGGACCAACTCGTTACAGCCACAGTTTTTCCGGTCCTCCACCTTGGATTGCGCAGAATACTAATATACTCTCATCAGAACAATATTAGGCTATTCAACCCTTTAGGTCTGCTGTTCTATTCAATAATATCATGTCTGATCTTGGGTGGTCTCCCCTCTTCTTCCCTGAACCCATGACTTCTTATACTGTTTGATAAGCTTCAGTGATATTGCCTTGAATAAGTTAAATCAGCCTCCACTAGCTGCTGGGATTAAAATTCCACATTCTGATGGCCCTCAATATATGTTAAATCTTAAAAAGGAGACTTCCCCTTAAAACTATTTACTGAGCTCCCCCCATAAAAGGACACCCCCGTCCCGACATTCCGTCGTATCCTGTCCCTTCTTGTGTGTTCCAATAAGGTCATTTAATTTATCTCAACATCAACCCAATATGGAGTGAACTGTTCAACCTTCTCTCGCAAGATTCCTTGACCTCAGGAATCAATCAACTGAACATTTTCTGAGCTGTTTCTGAATCAGTTATGTCCCTGCTCCCAAAAGACCAAAATTATATTCTACTCCAAATATGGTCTCACCAAAACACTGAACAACTACCATAGAAGTTAATCACTATTCTCGTTGCAGTAAGTACTAACATTCTTTTTGCCTTCTGAATAACTATTTCCAGTTCAATTTTTATTTATGCTCTAACACACTCAGATTGCTCTCTACATTCAGATTCTGATATATCTCTCCCCATTTAAATTATCTATTACTCAATCCAAAAATGGGAATGTTCACATTTATCTACATAATCCTCCACCGATCAAATTTTAACCATTCACTTAACTCATTTGCATACTCACCGCTAAACTTGGTATGATTAAATTTCACTCTCATACATTCGGTCCACTCATCCAGCTTAAATCGTAGATAATTGAGATTATCATCTCATCCCATCCCTGTGGCATTGTACAGAGACAGCGTGCCATTTAGAGTTAGAGTCATAGAAGTACAACACGGAACCAGACGTTTCAGCCTAACTTGTCCGCGCTGACCAGATATCCGAACCTAATTTCGTCCCATTTGCCAGCACTTGCCACATATCCCTTTAAGTCTATTCATATGCTCATCTACACAACTTTGAAATGTGTAATTTTACCAGCCTCCACCACTTCCTCTGGTAGCTCATTCCATACACACATCTGCGCGAAAAAGTCTTCCCTTAGGTCCTGTTTATATCTTTTCCCTCTCCTTTTTAAACCCCTACCCACTCGTTCTGATCTTCCCAGGGAAAGATCCATTTATCATATCCATGTCCCTGAAAATTTTATAAACCTCTAATGTCACCCCTCAGCCTCCGACACTCAGGGAAAATAGACCCAGCCTATTCAGCCTCTTCCTACAGCCCAAATTCTCCAACGCTGGAGACATTCTTTCAAATCTTCTCTGAACTCTCACAATTTTCACAGCATATTTCCAATAGGAAGGAGATGAGAATTATTCCCACACTGCTTCTGGTTATTTCATTAATTCTTTATCCATGCAAATGTGTTATTTCCAAATTTTTCTGTACAGTCAGATTTAATATGTATGGAAATCCAAGCAGACCACATATACTAATTCTGATTACCTTGGGTATTACTGCACCACAACTATAGGACTACTGACAATTTTTCTTTTGTAAAATAATATTGTGGTGAGATCAGGACAAAAAAAAACAATTTAAGTTAGGTATCCTTTCATCAGATGACAAATGTTAGGCTAACCAAATAATATCTTCCTGTTCTCTGCCTCCCTCAAAAGGCAATATCTTTTTGAAACCTACTGGGCAAACTGACGATAAAGTTGTTTCCCACCACCTCTTCCCTTTATCTTTGTACCTTGCGCATCTTCTTGTCTATACTTTTATCACTGCTTGAAATATTTTACATTTTTTTAAAAAGTAATTCACCTGCAACAGTAACTATTTCATTCAGCAGATGCTTTCACATCAGCTGTGCTTTTTCAGCACATTTAAATCATTTTTAAATTCCTATTTCAAGCATTCTAGTAAGCTAACAGTTTTCTTTAAGATTCAAATGGAACATAATTTCTACTGAAAACAGAAAACTCCTGTGCCTCACAAAATAACCCTCAACAACACCAGGCTGCATGAGTACCTTAAGCTGGTAAATCAGCTCATCTCATGGCTGGAATGAGTGAACACCTTTCAACCTCAGTGTACCAAGTACTGAATGTCCAAAACTGAATTGAGGGAGATCATACCAATGTTTAAAGAAGCTTCAACATTTCATGCTTACAGGCAAACGGCCACCTTTCTCATCAGCGCAATAGCCACTTCAATAATTGAAGCCAATGACCACTATATAGAGTCATGGCAATAGACCCTTCAGTCCAACTTATCCATTCTGACCAATTATCCCGACCTACTCTCGTCCCATTTGCCAGCACGTAGCCCATATCCCTCTAAATCCTTCCTTTCCGTACATCCATCCACATGCCTTTTAAATTCGGCAACAGTACCAGCGTCTTCGACTTTTTCTGGCAGCTCATTCCACATACTCAGCACCCTCTGCGTGAAAATGTTGCCCCTTGAGTCCCTTGTATATCTTTCGCTTTTCACCCTAAGTCTATACCCTCTCGTTCTTGAATCCCCCACCTCAGGGATGAGCTTTATTTATTCACCCTATCTATTCCCCTCATGATTGCATCAACCTTTACAGAGGATCCTCAATTTTCTGAATATCAATTATCCGAATATTTAGTTCTTCGAATGAGATTGCGACGTCACGATAGAAAGATAACTTCAAAGAGCTGTTTCAACCCTGATTGCGTCTTTTGTTTACAGGTACAATGATTAAAACCGAACTCGGCTCACTAAAATGCTGCTGAGACCAGTCCTGGACAGTCCAGGCACTGCCTCAAAACGACTGACCTCCCGCCCTATCTCTTCCTCCAACACATTCCCTCGGATTCTACACAAGGGTGTACTTGTGTAAACCCCCATTCCCCAGAAAATTGCGCTGACATTACCCTGTACATGCAAAAGTGGAACCTGTCAAAAAGTTGCAGTAAAATGTTGTGTGCATGTGTGTGCTATTTGGAGACTCAACCCGCAAAGTCAGCAGCAAAAGAATAATTTGATTTGGGATGGTCAGCATGGTTTTGTGAAGGATAGGTCGTGTCTCACAAATCTTATTGAGTTCTTTGAGAAGATGACTCAACAGGTCGATGAGAGTCAACCGTTTGCTGTGGTGTATATGGACTTCAGCAAAGCGTTCGATAAGATTCCCCACAGTAGGCAATTGCACAAAATTTCGATGAATGACGTTGTGGGAAATATAGCAGTTTGGATCAGTAATTGGCTTGCTGAAAGAAGGCAGACGGTGGTAAAGGTTGATGGGAAATGGTCATCCTGAGTACAGTTTCCAGTAGTGTACCGCAAGATTCGATGTTGGGTCCACTGTTGCTCGTCATTTTTATAAATGATCTGAATGAGGGCGTAGAAGGGGGGCTTAGTAAATTTGCAAACGGCACTAAGGATGGTGGAGTTGTGGATAGTGACGAAAGATGTTGTTGGTTACAGAGAGACATAGATAAGCTATAGAGCTGGGCTGTGTGGTGGCAAATGGAATTAAATGTGGGCAAGTGCGAGGTGATTCACTTTGGTTGGAATAACCGGAATGCAAGGTATTGGGCGAATGGTAAGATTCTTGGTAGTGTAGATGAGCAGGAGATATCGGTGTCCAGGTACACAGACCCTTGAAAGTTGCCACCAAGGTTGACAGCATTGTTCAGCAGGCATTCAGTGTGTTAGCTTTTATTCATAGAGGAATCGATTTCTGGAAACATGAGGTTATGCTACTGCTGAACAAAACTCTGGTGCGGCCACAATTGGAGTATTGTGTACCGTTCTGGTTACCGCATTATAAGAAGGATGTGTAAGCTTTGGAAAGGGTGCAAAGGAGATTCACTAAGATGTTGCCTGGTATGCAGGGAAGGTCTTATGATAAAAGGCTGAGGGACTTGAGGATGTTTTCATTAGAGAGAAGAATGTTGAAAGGTGACTTAATAGAGGCATATGAGATAATCAGAGGGTTAGATAGGGTGTACAGGGAGTCCCTTTTCACAAGTATGGTGACGGTGAGAACGAGGGGGCATAGCTTGAAATTGAGGGGTGACAGATATAGGACAGATGTCAGAGCTAGATTATTTACTCAGGGAATAGTAAGGTTATGAAATTGTTTGCGTGCAACAGTAGTAGATTCGCCAACTTTAAGTACATTTAAGTCGTTATTTGACAATTATATGGATGTACATGGAATCGTTAGATGGGCGTCAGATTGGTGTGACCGGTCGGCAAAACATTGAGGACCGAAAGGACTCTACTGCGCTGTAATGTTCTGTGTTCTATGTTCAGTCTTACTGTTTCTGTACAGTCCAGCTGCCCTGGGGATGGGCGGGCGTGGAGATGAGGCAAATCAGCCGGGGGGCAGGGGCACAGACAGGTGTTGGACGGTGGGTGTGGGGGTCAGGCATGCGCAGACGGGCTTGGTGGTGAAGGCAGTGTTGGGGGCCAAGGTTACCTCCTTTGGTGAATGGCGAGCAGAATTCACATAAAATCCCAAGCCCCAGAGGAAATCAATTAACCAAATAATAAATAACCTGAATGAAATAGTGCTCGCCCATCTGATGCAGATAATCGAGTTTCCTTTGTGTAAGGTGACCCCTTAAACTCTGATGCACTGGAAAAACAACCCCAGCCTACTCAGCCTCTTCCTGTAGTGCAAATCTTTTCTGAACCCTTTCATGTTTCACAACATATTTCCAATACCAAGGAGATCAGATTTGTGCGCAATATTCAATATAGGATGAGTTTAAAATGTAAACTTGACAATGCGTCAGGACAAGAGGGAGCAAACCATTCCTTACATTTCACCCAAAGTGTGAACCGCAGAGATAGAAACGCAAAGTGTCACAAAAAGTGTTGTTAACGACTTTCTATATAAACATTATAGTTTTTTAATTGAGGTTACTGTTGACTGACGAGTTAAGGGGAGATGGCCAGAAAGTGAGCATAGGAATAAGGACCCAGATTGTGTCTTAGAGAGGGTCCGAGGGAGCAGATCACTACAAGCTCCCCTGGCGGCGATGTCGCAGGACCTGACCCCACATGGAGGAAAATGCAGATACCACCCCCCTCCGATTATAGCCGGGAGTCACTCGATCCCTATCAACCCCGGAGCTGCAGTCCCTCTGACGTGGGCAGAGCAGAGTTTTGCTCCTCTCCGGGTACCTCTCACCAGCTCCACTGTCTCTACCTCCATTGAGGAGGATAAATGCCCTGATGAGGAGGATGAGGAAGATCCTGAGGGAGCGGCGATCAGACTTTATTATTAATTTCAATAATGTTGTTTATTCATAAACATTCCATTTCTTTGCGTACAGAGATCAGAATTTATCATTTGCATATGCAGGTCTTACGTTTACCAATCATATATATTTACGTTTGGCTGAGGCATCAGCACAGCCCACTTACTGCGTGGACCCCCTGTTCTTAGGCAGGCAAACAATACACAGTGGTCTTTCCCCACCAAGCCTTTGCGGCAGCTGCTTCAAGCTTTAGCGCGTCCCTCAATACATAGTCCTGGGCCTTGGAATGTGCCAGTCCGCAACACTCAGTCGGGATCAGCTCCTTCAGCTGGGAGATCAACAGGTTTTGGAGAGACCAAAGAGTGTCTTTGACCAATTCATGATCCTCCAGGTACAGTTGATGTTCGTCTCAGTATGTGTCTCGGGGAACAGACTGTAGAGCACAGAGTCCCGCATAACGGAGCAGGTTGGGTCGCACCTCGATAAGCACGACTGCATTCGTCTCCAGATTTCCTTTGGGTAGGCACATTCCAAAAGAAGGTGTGTGACAGTCTCGTCCCCTCCGCAGCCACTTCGAGGGCAGTGTGCAGTGCGGCAGAGAGTCTGGGCGTGCACAAAGGATCTCACCACCAGAGGGAGCGGCGATCAGACACTCCAAACAGATCCATTCCCGAGACAGAGACTGAATCCCAAAGCTACCCGGAAAGATCGTTAAATAAACATCCTAGCCAACCAGAACTAGGGATAGACAGAGGGACAGGACTTCAACAATCACTGTCCAATTAGAATTAAGGATAAAATATCCAAGCAATGCTGGAAGTAGAAGGCCATGAACCAATCATAAATGTTCAATAATCGGGTGGTTGGGGGTGGGGGTGAGAGCTAAGCCAATCAGAGTCGGTATACATGCAATGAGTGGCCAATCAAGAAGAGAAACACCACGGGAGGAGACCAATCAGTCCGCGAAGTATTGGTCTGCATCTGTTACCTGGTGAAAGTCGAACAATCAGCGGAGAGTATTACGGCTACCTGTCCAGTGGACCAATCAGAATTGGGATGGGCGTTCGGTTATTGACTCGAACATTAATCGACAGAAGGGGCCTATCATCACCTGTTGTCAGGCGAAAGTTGGCAGTTTGTTTTGAGAGTCCTGAAGTCCCTTGTTATTGGTGACAGGTCAATCAGAATACATTAACTTCACCACATGGTGACTGGAAACTACAGTACACCAAGGGACTTTGGGTAATTCAGATATGAAGTGCAAAGAGGCCGGTATTCCATCATTCCTTTGTTTACAAGCATACATTGCATTGTTGTGGCTAGCCTGTTGAGTCAGTCGCTGAAGTGAGGAGATTCTGAATCCCCTGGTGTTATACATAGATATTTTTCCGGGTTATATTTTCTTATATACAAAAATTAACATAACGTCACAGACACAATACATAACAGCAAAACAGATCACTGAGAGTTGAGACATTAACATGCAACATATTGAGAAAAGACATCTCAGTTTAAACAGGAAACTCAAAAGTCTCAAACACGACGAATGGCAAAATATCTAGAACACTGCGAAAAATCAATTTGCATTTTAAACAGTAAATTCAGAGTCCACATAATGTTGCAGAATCTCCAACACGACTCATGGCAAAGTCACGATGCATCAGGCAATTTGCTAAAGAGCAGAGCTGTTGACATAGAACATCGTACAGAAACACATTTTATTTCAAACAATAGAACATTTTTTCAGATATTCGCTGCACAAAATTCAAGCTATCGGTCAAGTCACACAATCATAGAGTCACAGATGTACAATATGGAAACATGCCCTTTGGTCCAATTCGTCCATGCCGACCAGATATCCCAACCTAATCTAATCCCATTTGCCGGCACCTGGCCCATATCCCTCCAAACCCTTCCTATTCATATATCCAATCAGATGCCTTTTAAATTTTGCAGTTGTACTAACATCCATCATTTCCTCTGACAGCTCATTCCATTCACACACCAAACTGCATGAAAAGGTTGCCCAGCAGTTCTCTTTTATATCTTACCCCTTTCACAATAAACCTGTGCCCTCTAGTTCTAGACACCCCCCACACTAGGGAAGACTTTGTCTATTTATTCCATCAACGCTCTTCATGATTTTATAAACCTCTAAGGTCACTGCTCACCATCCAGTCCTCTAGCGAAACAGCTGCAGCCAATTCAAACTCTCCCTAAAGCTCAAATCCTCCAACCCTACCAACATCCTTGTAAATGTTTTCAAGTTTCACAACATTCTTCCGATAGTAAGGAGATCAGAACTGCACACAATATTCGAAAAGTGGCCGAAGCAATGTCCTGCACAGCTACAACATGACCTCCCAACTGCTATACTCAATGCACTCTCCAATAAAGGGAAGCATACCAAACGCCTCTTTCACTATCCTATCCACCTGGGACTCTACTTTCAAGAAGCTATAAGCCTGCACTCCAAGGTCTCGTTGTTCAGCAAAACTCCCTAGGACTTTACCATTAAGTGTATAGATCCTGCTAAGAAATGCTTTCCCCAAATGCAGCACATCAAGTTGATCTAAACTAAATTTCATCTGCCACTCCTCAGCCCATTGGCCGATCTGATCAAGATCCCTTTGTAGTCTGAGGTAACCTTCTTCACTATCCAATGCACCTCTAAGTTTGGTGTCAGCTGCAAACTTACCAACTATACCTCCTATATTACCATCCAAATCATTTACTTAAATGACGAAAAGTAGTGGACCCAAGATCTATCCGTTTGGCACTGCACTGGTATCAGGACTCCAATCTGAAAAACAAACCTCCACCACAACCATCTGTCTTCAACCATTGAGCCAGTTCTGTATCCAAATGGCTAGCTCTTCGAGTGTTCCATGCTAACCAGTCTCCCTTGTGGCATCTTCGCAAACGGCTTACTGAAGTCCAAATAGATCACATCCCCCTCTCCGCCCTAATCAATCCTACTTGGAAACACATTCAAGCATGATTCAAAGCCCCTTCACAGTCCACACACAGAGGCAGAGTCCTCAGGCGGAGGCATGGTCGGTCCAGACAAAAAACACAGACCACACACCGAGGCACGGTCCGCACACTAAGAGTCAGTCTATCGCAAGGATTAGGTCGACTGGAAAGGCATGGTGCACTTCTGAAGCCGTGGCATATACCTGGAATCTCAACCCACACACAGTACAATGATTCACTCCAGGATCCACACACCAAAACAGCAGCACAAAGGCGTGTTTCTGTGACCAAGCCATCCTTCAATTCACCTATTCACACAGTCCACTGGCTGTGGCCAGCGAGTTCTGAGACAGACCCTGAAGTCTGGTGATTCTCTGAATCTCCAGGTTATATATATATATATATTTGCAAAATCATACTTCTTTTCACAAAATTCGAGGAATTACTATTTTCATGTCAAGCTGCATTACGAGTTGAATGGAATTTGCCTTGATTTCCTGGATAAGAAATACAGCCCAGGGACTGCACAAAAGCTTCTTATCTGCACACAAATGCCCAGGCATATAGACAAATACTCCGTCTGCGGCCTACAGACTACAATAGCAGCACAGAGGCAGTCCCATCGGAAAGTAATTTTTATTTACTTGTATACAGTACACTAGCTGTGGCCAGCAAGCTCGGCGTGAGTCCGTGAAGTGAGCAGATTTTCTGAATCCTGTAGTTATCGATAAAAATCTCAGATTGTTTCTCCATAACACTGGACTCCTTTGGCTATAAATTGTGAGAGCATGATCGTAATATCCACAACCACCTGATGAAGCAGCAGCGCCCTGAAAGTTAGTGCTTCCAAATAAACCTGTTGGAATATAACCTGGTATTGTTTGATGTTTAACTTTGGCCACATCAATCCAACATCAGCACCTCCAAGCCCTCGTCGCCATGCAGCGAATCGTCCTACTCAATGAGATCGGGCGCAACATAGAGGTTCGATTCACTCCATGCACAGGAGTTGAGGCAGGGCAGGTAAGAAGTTCATTCCAAACAGCTGACCGTGGTACAAAGAATAAGTCCCATCGCTAAATTGACTCTTTCATTCCCACATCTTCGCCAAAATAACAGTGCCGCTGAAACCCAGCTTCGTTCAATCGTTCATATAAGAAATCGACCCCCACCCCCGACCTCGCCCTAACCCCCAAACCACTTGCTGTGGTCAGCTAACTCAAGGGTTAGTTTCTCACAAAGAAAAGAACCTAATAAAAAATACTCCCCAGCGTCATTGGTAAGAACCAACCACTCAGTCAGTTCCTGAAGTGAGATTCTCTGGATCTCCTGGGTATGTTTTTTTTGTTTTATTAAGCTGTACAAAATGCAAACATCCAGCAATGACCAATAAACAGCAGTTTACAATACACAGCAATTTACAGGGAAAAGGCACAGCCAATCAAACCCCAAACCCCACCGTACAACCAATTCTCAGGGAAATGCAGACGAACCTCAAATCTCAAATTAACTCACTGAAAAGGAACAGCAGTCACAAACACACATAAAACAGTCTGATAAACAAAACAATGAAACAGTGCATATTACACAGACACTCCTGGTAAACAAGCAACCAGCCCGCATCTCCCATCTTCTGGCCACTCAAACACAGCCCACCTCATGCTCATTCCGGCTCTCAGCCCACCCATACTCCCCTTCCGGCTCTCGGTCTGCAGCCCTGACACACCATCCAGCCATCTCGAGGGTAGCACGTCCCGTTCCCTCCTTAATATGAGGTCACTCATGACAGCCCTCCCACCTTCTGGCTCTCGGGGTGTCGGGCTTCAGAATGGCCAACCCACCTTCCAGTTTTTGGGACGGCCTACTTACCGTCAGGTTCTCGGAATTACAGCTTTCTGGCCAACCTTTGAGCTTCCCGGCTGACAGCAAGGCCTGCCAGATCCAGGGTCGCACAAGGCAGTGCAAGTGATAAACCCAATCATCAAAATAGCAGAATGCATTCCAGTATTAATCGAATGCTCACCTCATATCATATACAGTTGTTCAGTCTCTACAGAGGTTTGGTCCGCCCACAGATGCTCAGGCCCACTCTCTGAGATAGACTTCATTTGTAAAATTGCAGTTGACTCACAGGGCCTGAGTCGAAATATTAAAAATTGAAAACACGTGCAAAAAATGAAGTTCAGACATTAAAAACTATAGTGCAAGAGCTGAGCCCTGCTGCAAAATAAGCATTGTCATTGCCTAGAAAAAAAGAGTAGCACACAGCCTGTAATGAGCCAGTGAAACAACTGTTCTCTGGAGAGAGCTGAAATACAGCAGTTACACACTGATTGTGTGTTCAGTCAGCTCACAAATCAGTCCTCTTCAAGGAATAGCAATTAAAAAAAAACTGGCTGTGTAGATCAGCCAGTTCAAGAATCAGGACACAAAAAAAGAGAATAAGATTAGCGAGTTTTGAGAAGATTTGTGGTTCAGGTTGTGGTTTGGATGTAAGTTTGCTCGTTGAGCTGGAAGGATCATTTTCAGATGTTTCGTAATCCTACTCGGTAGCATCTTCATTGGACAAAGTTTGTGAGAAGATTTGTAGCTCGGGTGCTCGTTGTTGTGGTTCTGTTCGCCGAGCTGGGAGTTTTTGTTGCAAACGTTTCGTCCACTTTCTCGGTGACATCTTCAGTGCTTGGGAGCCTCCTGTGAAGCGCTTCTGTACTGATTCCTCCGGCATTTATAGTGGTTTGAATCTGCCGCTTCCAGTTGTCAGTTGCTGTCCGCTGCAGTGGCCGGTATATAGGGTCTAGGTCGATGTATCTGTTGATAGAATTTGTGGTTGAGTGCCATGCCTCTAGGAATTCCTGGTTGTTCTCTGTTTGGCCTGCCCTATAATAGTGGTGTTGTCCCAATCGAATTCATGTTGTTTGTCATCTGAGTGTATGGCTACTAGGAATAGTTGGTCGTGTCGTTTCGTGGCTAGTTCGTATTCATGGATGCGGATTGTTAGCTGTCTTCCTGTTTGTCCTATGTAGTGTTTTGTGCAGTCCTTGCATGGGATTTTGTACACTACGTTGGTTTTGCTCATGCTGGGTATCGGGTCCTTTGTCCTGATGAGTTGTTGTCTGAGAGTGTTTGTTGGTATGTGTGCTGTTATGAGTCCTAGTAGTCGCAGCAGTCTGGCTGTCAGTTCAGAAATGTTCCTGATGTATGGGAGTGTGGCCAGTCCTTTGGGTTGTGGCATGTCCTCATTTCGTTGTCTTTCCCTTAGGCATCTGTTGATGAAATTGCGCGGGTATCCGTTTTTGGTGAATACCTTATATAGGTGTTCTTCTTCCTCTTTTTGTAGTTCCGGTGTGCTGCAATGTGTTGTGGCCCTTTTGAATAATGTCCTGATGCAACTTCGTTTGTGTGTGTTGGGATGATTGCTTTCATAGTTCAGGACTTGGTCTGTGCGTGTGGCTTTTCTGTATACCTTCGTGGTGAATTCTCCATTCGGTGATCTTTGGGCCATCACGTCTAGGAATGGGAGCTGGTTTTCCTTTTCTTCCTCTCTCTCGTGAATTGGATTCCTGTGAGTGTGGCGTTGATGATCCGTTGTGTGTTCTCTGTTTCTGTGTTTTTAATGATTATAAAGGTGTCATTCGCGTATCTGATCCAGAGTTTGGGTTGTAATTGCGTTAAAACTGTTTTTTTTTTCTCGAACCTTTGCATTACTGCTTCTGCTATGAGTCCGGAGATGGGTGAGCCCATGGGTGTTCCGTTGATTTGTTCATATATCCGGTTGATGAATGTGAAGTGTGTTGTGAGGCACAGGTCCAGTAGTTTAAGTATGCCGTCTTTATTAATAGGTTCAGCGTCCTGTTGTCTGTTATGTATGTCCAGCAGGTTGGATATTGTTTCTCTGGCTCGGGTTTTGTCAATAGAAGTGAACAGTGCCGTTACATCGAATGAGACCATGGTTTCTTCCTTGTCTATGTGTATATCTCTGATCATTGGACCTCATGCAAAGCAATGCTGAAAATTCCTACTTTCTATTTATATGTAGGGTTGGTGATGTCACGACCTGTGGTGATGTTATTTCATGTGATGAAGTTACTTCTGGTTCCTTTTTTCAGGGGGTGGTAGATGGGGTCCAGCTTGATGTGTTTGTTGATAGATGTCCGATTGGAACACCATGCTTCTCAGAAATCTTGTGCGTGTGTTTGTTTGGCTTGTCCTAGGATGGATGTGTTGTCCTAGATGAAGTGGTGTCCTTTCACATCCGTATGTGAGGATACTAGTGAGAGAAGGTAGTGTCTTTTTGTGGCTAGTTGGTGTTCATGTATCCTGGTGGATAGTTTTCTGCCTGTTTATCCAATGTAGTATTTCTTACAGTCCTTGCACGGCATTTCGTCAATTACATTAGTTTTGCTTGTTTGTTTTCTATTGGACCCTTGAATCACAAGTGAAGACAATGGAATGGCTGTGTATATGGTCTGGTCAACTCTGATGTGGATTCATGAGATGGAAATTGATAAATGGACTGTAGAATAAGATTGATAGCATGTGAGAAATGACTTCACATAAAATGAATAAACAGCCTAAGTTCTGCAAAGTCTGAAAGTCGTTCAGATTCTGTGAGAAGAATTGGATAAATCATTATGGTTGTCAGAAATCCTTCTGACTTCAGAAAATCTGGTTAAGGTTTGAAAAGGTTGGAATGGATACCAAAATTAGGTGAATGGAATGCAGTATTCAAGGTCCAATTATGCAGCCTCTAATTATTTCTTCATGCCATAAAAATACACAATACTCTACAATGTCCATATGTTTAAAACCATTCTAGTAATTCTGAGACAGAGAAACGTAGGAACAGGAATGAGCCCCTCAAACATATTTCACCATTCAGTGAGATCACTGCTGATCCATGGCCTAACTCCATATGCTGCCTCTGGCCAATTCCATATCAGTTCTGTTTAACAATAACTTACTTATGTCAATTGTAAAATTAACAACTGATCCAGCATCCACTGTTGTTTGTGGGAGAGAGTTCCGAACATCTACCACCCTTTGAGTGTAGAAGTGCTTCTGAATATCTCTTGTAAACCTCTTGACATCACAGGCTGTAATCCTAATTCTGGAATCTGGAATCCCCAACCTGTGGATATAGTTTATGTTTATCAATCCAGTTTTTGCCTGTCAATTGCTTGATGGAATCACCTCTTAACCTGCGAAATTCTACAAAGAAAACAAGAATAATTTCTACAATCTGACCTCATAACTCCTGAAGTACAGGTATCATTCTTGTCAGCCTCTGTTATACTCAGTCCAAGATCAATACTTTGTTTCTAATGTGTGGTCTGCTCACAGTACTCCAAATGGATTCTAGTTATGGGTTTACACCCCCGTAGAAAATTGCAGTGTAACGTCTGCACTCATAACTTCTGCAACTTGTATTCCATTCTCGAGATATAAAGGCGAGATTTCTTGATTGTTTTGTGCACCTGTTTGCAACGTTACAAAATCTATGCACCTGAAACCCAAATTTGTGGGCATCCACAGTATTCAATGTCATGTAATCAAGAAATGATCTACCTTTTTTTGTTTCAAAACCGATTGTTTCACACTTACTTAAATTGAACTCCAACTGCCACAGTTTTGCCCATTCCCTTGTTCTATCAATGTCAATTGCAATTTTATGCCACCATCTGCACTGTTTATAACGTCGTCTAATTTTGTGTCGTCAGCACATTTGGATATATGACTATGTATGCCATTATCCCAGTAGTTAATAAATAAGGTGAATAATTGAGGACCTAACACAGATCTATTTGGGACAACTGGTCCGATCCTGCCAATTTGAATACCGACCCACGATCTCTACTTTGTCGCCTGCCTCTCAAGCAAATTCCCAGCCCTATCATTAATGTGCCTCAATTATGTCGGCTTTGACATTAGTTAACACTCTATTATGTGGGATTATATCAAGTACTTTCTCGAAGTCGATATGAACAACATCCACAGACATGTGTCAACATTCCACAAAATCCAATGAGGTTTGTCAGGCATGAACTACAAGTCACTAAATCTATGCTGGCACTGCCTGATTAACTGAAAAAACTCAAAGTGTTCAGTTCACCAATCCTTGATTACAGATTCCAACAATTTCTCCATCACACATGTTAGACTAACTGGTGAAACATTTCCTAGCTTTTTCCCTTGACTCTTCTTAAAAGGTGGATTGACGTGTGCAACATTCCATCTAGAGGGTTGACTTCTGTGTCTAGCGAACTCTGCAAGCTCCTTTACTTCCTTTAGCATCCTGAGATGGAAACCGTCCGGTCCTGCAATTTGTTACTCTTTAATTCCATTAATTTCTTCATTTCAAATATTTTATATTATGTAAGTCTTTATTCAGTCTCTGTTCCCAATCCATTATTTACTTCCTCATGACTTCTGACAAGCTTTTCTCCTTTACTGCTGTAAATGTTTTATTTTCTTCTACTGAGACAAAGTAATTATTGAATATGTCTGCCATCTCTTGATAGTCATTGACATTAAATCAGTTTCAGTCATTAGTAGGCCAACATTCCTCCTGACCATTTCCTTGATGTAGTTACAACACTTGATGATTTTAATGTTCCTGGCAAGTTTCCTTTATTGATCCTTTATGATAACTCCTATAAGCTGCTTTGTGGCCCTTCAGTTGTCTTTATACGTTTGCCATTCTGGAGAATTTATGCTATTATTTTGCATTTTTGTAAGCCCTTTATTTATTTTTACTGTTACCTTTTCAGATGTCCTGAATGTTGTTTTCTCTTAAATGGAACATTTCCGTCTCATTGTTATAAACTGATTTTGTATTATTTTGAATGTTTTTTCTTAAACATTCTAGACTGTGTTCCAGTTGTTTGCCCAACGAGCAGATGACCCCCAATTTACTGTGGATAGGCTCTGATTGATTTTGTTAAAGTTGGCTTTATCCAAATCTAAAACTCTAGTTTACGGTTTTCACTTTCAGACTTGCACATGTTCGCTTGGGTCCAAGCACCAATCAGTGCCATACCCATTGGTCACTGGCTGCCACACATAAAATTTTCCATTTATTTCTACTCTTGCTTCGTGACTATAGCCAGTTCTCCATCCATGTCAATTCACTACCACCAATCTCATATACTTTAATTTTGCATGCTAATCTCTCATATGGGACGTTATTGAAAGCCTTCTCGTAGTCCAGGTAAACCACATCTCCTGATTCCTCCAAAAGACTACACTCGTCACATCCTTTAAAAATTTCAGGAGATTTGTCGACAAACCTGCCCTCTCAGAACAGGTTTCTCTCTGTCTGCCTTTTAAATAATGGGTTTACATTAGCTATCGACTAATCCATAACAACAGTTCTATAGTCGAAAGAATCTAGAAAGACGGCAACCAATGCATTCATTCTTTCTCGGGGAATTTATTTGAATACTTTAGGATGTAGATTGTTGCGCTCTAGGGACCTGTCGGCCTTTAAACCCTTCTACATCCCTGACAACTTTTTCCCTGATGGTACTGATTTCCTACTGTTCCTATCTGTCATATGTTCATCAACACGTTAGAATATTGTTTGTGTCCTCTATGGGATCTACATTTGTCTTCATTCGTTCTTTCTTTTCATATTGTGGTGATGCGATGGGTTTAAGAGGTAATTCTGTGCTTCTCTTTTTAAAGAGCTGGAACAGAGCTGTCCAGTTTGAACAAAAGTTAAGTAAAGAACTTCTGAGGCCTCGGTGTTTTCTTTTTACAGTTGGAACAATAGAAGCAACATGGTTGGGTGGGGTCAAGATTTCGAGTTTTTTTTAGTTTTTAGCTTTAACTTAAAGCAGTTGCTATTTGAGTCTCAACGAGGCAGAGTTTTGAAAGAATTAGAAGTTATCTTTTCTCTCTCTTAGTTACAGCTAGAGTATGGGGTTTCTCTCTGTTTCTGAGATAGCTGTGAGATGAACCATTTTCTGAATTTGTCATTTTGCCAAGAGGTATGTTTATGAGTTGTTACTCTCCAGGAACTGTACCTTAGCAATAGTTGCAATATCTATTATTTTATGTTTTTTTCCCAATAGAGCTAAGTTATTCTAAGTCTTTATTTCTTTTGTTGTATTTTGTGCTTTGAATAAGTTGTGTTTTACATAATGTAGAGTAATTTGACCAATTGAATTAGCATGTTACATTTGTCTTTAAAATTAGAATTGTTTGCCACTGTCTATCGCTGTTATTAGATTAGATTAGATTACTTACTGTATGGAAACAGGCCCTTCGGCCCAACAAGTCCACACTGACCCGCCGACGCACAACCCACCCATACTCTACATGTAACCCTTCAACTAACATTACTGGCAATTTAGCGTGGCCAATTCAATTGTCTTGCACATCTTTAGACTGTGGGAAGAAACCGGAGCACTCGGAGGAAAACCACGCAGACACGGGGAGAATATGCAAATTCCACACGGTCAGTCACCTGAGGTGGGAATTGTACCCGGGTCAATAATTTATCATAGCCAGCTTGCTCGTTATAGCATTATAGAATCCTTCGTATAGATGTAGGACCCTCATCTCAGATTTAACTATGTCACTCTCCACATTGATAAAGAGTTTTATCATACTAAGGTCACTCTTCCTGAAGAACCCATACTCAGCTGGATTGCCAATCATGTTAGAATTCTATCTGAGGGATTATTTCACGTTTAGTCACATATAGAGTACCTCAACATTTTCTCGAGCTTCTTATACTGAAGAAACACCTTCACGCAGCTGAAAACCTTCACTTTAATTCAGCAACAGCTAAAGTAATGAAAATAAAAGAAAAGCTGCAATTGCTTCAGAGATGGAGATAGAAAACACTTGCATTTCCATCAACAAATGTACAGTCAGTAAATGAACAGTGTGGCACTATTCGACTGGATTTAAGTATCATTCATGTCATCTTGGCATTGTTATATCTGTCATACAGAATGCGATGTTCCTCCTGCTCAACACTTTCATCTTTCTTCTGTGAAGGTTGCTACTGCTCTCCAACGCTTCAATGTCCATCACATCCCCTCTTTGACTGTTCCAGTTGAGAAGAGAAGATTATGTCTTTTTTTGTTTTATTTATTCAATGCCTGTCCAAAATGTATTGTTCCTCTCTAGTACCCTTGAGAAGGTTATGGTGCCCTGCCTTCTTGAACTGCTGCAGGCTATGTGCAGTTGGTTGACCCTCAATGTCCTTACTGAGAGAATTCTAGGATTTTGTCCCAGTGACACTAAAGGAACAGCGATATATTTTCAAGTTAGGATGGCGGGTGTTTCTGAAGGGAACTTGCAGGTGGTGGTGTTCACAAGTACTTGCTGTCCTTGCCCTTCTAGATGGAAGTGATTGTGTGTTTGGAAGGTGCTGTCTGAGGATCTTTAGTAAATTTCTGCAGTACGTCTTGTAGATGGTACACACTGTTGCGACTGAGCAACAGAGGTGAAGGGTTTGGATGTCTGTGGATATAGTGGCAATGAAGCAGGCTGCTTTTTCCTGAATGTGTCAGGTTTCTTGAGTGTTGTTGGAGCTGCACTTATCCAGACAAACGGAGAGTATTCCATCACACTCCTGACTTGTGCCTTTTCGATGGTGGACAGGTGTTTAGCGTTTCAGGAGGTGGGTTACTCACTGCAGCATTCAGAGCCGCTGTAGCCAATGTGTTTATGTGGTGAGTTCAGTTGAGTTTCTAGTCTATGGTAACTCCCAGGATATTGACAGTGGGGAATTCAGTGATGGTAGCACAATCAAGGGTCAGTGATTAGATTGTCTGTTGTTAGTGAGGATCATAGCCTGGCATTTGTGTGGCTTGAATGTTACTTGCCACATGTCATCCCAAGCTAGTCAGAGTTGCGAACATTTAATAATCATCAGTAAACATCCCCACCTCTGACCATGTGATGGAAAGTCATTGATGAAGCAGCTGAAGATGGTTGGGCCTATGATGAACTCCCAAGGAACTCCTGCTGTGATGCCCTCCAGCTGACATAAGTCACTTCCACTTTCTGTTTATTCTGCTTGGCAGCAAGTAGTCCTGTTTGGAAGCTTCACCAGGTTGACCCCTCACAATTAGATATGCGTGGTGCTGTTCCTGGCATGCCCATCTTCACTCCCCATTGAACCAGGTTGATCCCCTGATTTGATTGTAATCATTGACTGGAGGATATGCTTCGCCATCAAATTACAGGTTGTGTTGGACTGAGATCTGCTCTGATGATGCACCACTACACTTCATGGATGCCCAGTTTTGAGTTGCTAGATCTGTTTAAAGTCTGCCCCATTTATCACAGTGATAGTGCCACAAACACAATGAAGATAATAATCATGAAGTCAACATAAAGACAGACCTTTGTCTTCACAAAGGCTGTGCGATGGTCACGCTTATAGATACTGTCATGGACAGATGTATCTGCAACTGGCGGATTGGAAAGGATAACGTTAAGTATGTTTTTCCCTCTTGTTGGTCCCCCGCACCCCGCGCCCACATGTCAGCATTTCACAGCGTAATAACCGTGCTTTGATGCCAAGTCCAATGTTAATTTCAGGATCACTTCACAGTTAATGTTGTTACATTTTGGTTATACAAATATTTCCAGAAGTAGCATCATGACCAAAGGGGGAATAATGTAATTATACGCCAACAAATCACCGAGGAAAGACTTTCTGCCACTAAGCACACTCCGATTTTATCTATACCATCTGAACTACATTGAATTTAACTAAGATCAGGCAATGTTAGATATTAATGCAAATAGACAGAAAATTACCAGATGATAGTTGTGTCTGAGATGATTTCCAAAATGAAGTACGGTGATAGTTCAACTGAGCTACGAATTTGCCTCCACCAAATGCATGCAATCATATTGATTTCATAGGTATAAATTGCATTCGAGATTTTGGAGTTATTGCAGTTTTTGTGGCCCAACAAATATTACTCATTTCTGTTCAACTCCTGCCAATCGACTCGCTGTACACGGAAGATGGATTCATGAAGCAACTGAACAGGTTTTTTTCTCCATCTCGTCTGCTCAAAATTGATAATCAATTTGTAAATCGCTCAAGACTTCTATGATGGGGTGGGGATTCAGGGAAAAACACTTAGTGATGAGTGAAATCCCACTTGCTATTCGAGTTTCAGGTTGGCAACTGATCTCGGCTTGCCAGTTGTGTATTAAATTCCTTCAGTAAATTACAGACATCAGCATCATTATATAGTGTCTTGTGTCTGGGTGTTTCCAGAAATCTGGAATAGCAATCGAATTGACTATCCTCCCAAAGTTGTCAGCGGTACAGTTGAACAGGTGGAATAACCAAGGATAAAAGATCAGAAATGAGCACACCGATGGTTAAAATTCTGGTAGGATGTAGACTCAGAATGTAAAATGAATAGAGTGCTTACAGGTGAACAACATATTCCTTCCTCTCTACACGATCCATGCCACTCAATTATATACATCATAATGATTTCCACTTCAGTCTGCATTGGTCCCAAGAATAGATCCCCGTCTATACAAGCTCTCTTCATTAATATAACCCAGGCAATGTGCAGGTAAATCTCCTCCGCACAGTGTCTAATGAAATGAACACCACCACCCCTCCCCCCGCCAGACCCACCCCCATCCCCCCCCTACCCACCACCACCAGATTCCCTCCTGGAAATGTCAATTCTGTAACTGCACACCATATTCTGGCTCGGATCAAGTCGACATTTTATGCAATGACAGCTGTAAAGCTCTGTGCCTGAGTTGACAAAGGAATATGAGCAACAAACGGTTCTCAGCCACTTCATGCGACGGCCCCACGAATTTGTGGAATAAGTGGACATATATGCCAATATTCCTCTTATCCTGGTTGTCTCTCAGCGAGCTGCTGTTCCTCATGTGTTCTGTTCCTTTTATTTGTCCTGCCAAAGTATAAGTTAAACAGTAGGTGCCGAACACTGATCACTGCTGAATCCCAAAAGGCGTCCAACATTACCCCCTGTACTCTGCAAATTCTGGATTATTTAGGGTACCTTTGATACCATGGCACTGATCACTATCAAACTCCAATGCGGAATTGTTATCAAACGTTTTGCTGAAGTCCAGTTAGATTGCATCAAATTAACATCCAATCAGAAATGCAAACAATCCTTCTTGGTCTATGACAAATATTTGAAGAATGGCTTCTATCCCACTGTTATAAGAGTTCTGATTGGACCTCTCAAAATTTAATTTTAATGTCGATCTCACTCTTTTTGTATCCTCTCTGCAGCCGTAACAATTTATTCTCTGCACTCTTCCATTTTCAATTGCAACTTTTCTAGCCTGAACTAATGCCTTGCATGCAAAATGAAACTTTTTCATTGTAATTTGATACACGTGGCACAAATCAAATCAAATCAACCATTTATACTTTATGGGAGTGCGGCTGCAGCGTCAAAATGACGAAACGGGCATTTACACCAAGTAAAAGGGTTAGTTTCTTCAGGTAAGATAATGCTTCTTTGAAATTCACCGCCTATGGAATCAATGGATCATGTTTTGTTGAGATCATCGAAGACCTATACGTGCAAATATCGAGAGAATGGATATGAAGAGATATTTGAATAGAGCAAGAATGTGGAGTTCGCCCATCAGATCTGTCATGACCTTATTGATTGGCAAAAGAAACACTGTGTGCAATTTCTGTGCTTCTTACAATCGTTGTTGTGTTAACTATGGTGAAAGCCATTTCAAATTTAACTTTCTTCAGGTAAGTGAGGATTAAAAGGATGACTATGGTAGGAATAGGGCTAGTCAAAGGCAGAAGTGGAAAGTTGCGTGTGGATCCTGTGGAGATGTGGGATTTATGGGAGGATTCTCTAGAAATCCAGGGAGGAGGTGTTGGAGCCTTTAGATTTGATATTTGAGTCGTCATTGTCTACAAGTTTAGTACTAGAGGACTGTATGATTGTAAATGTTGTGCCATTGTTGAAGAAGGGCAGTAGAGATGACCTGTGAGCCTTACGTCTGTTGTTGGATAAGTTGTGGAAAGGATTATAAGAGATAGGATTTATAATCATCTAACAAGTAAGAATTTGATTACAGAGAGCCAGCATAGTTTCGTCAATGGCAGGTCACGTCTCACAAACCTCATTGAGTTTTTTGAGAAGGTGGCCAAGCATGTGGATGAGGATAGGACAGTTTACGTGGCGTATATGGACTTCATTAAGGCATTTGATAAATTTCCAAATGGTAGGCCGTTGGAAAAAAATGCAGAGGCGTTGGATTGTGGGTGATTTAGCACGTTGGATTAGAAACTGACTTTTGTAAGAAGGCAGAGAATAGTAGTTGATGGAAATATTTAATCCTGGAGTTTGGTTACTAGTGGTCTGCCACAAGGATCAGATTTGGGACCACCGTTTGTCATTTTTATACATGGCCTAGATGCAGGCATTGGTGGATGGGCTAATAAGTTTGCAGATGACAGTAACGTCGGTGGAGTAGTGGACAGTGTGGAAGATATTGCAAATTGCAGGGGGAATTGGATAAACTGCAGAATTGGGCTGAGAGGTGGCAAATGGAGTTCAATGAAGATAAATGTGAAGTGATTTACTTTGAGAAGAATAACAGGAAGGTAGAATAATGGGTCAATGGAAAGACCCTTAGTAGTGTGGATGTGCAGAGTGACATGTACGAGATCCCTGAAAGTTGCTACAAAATTTTAGAGTGCTATTAACAATGCATATGTTGTTTTAGGTTTTATTGGCAGAGGGATTGAGATCTGGAGCCTTAATTTCATGCTGAATATGTACAAAATGATAGGGCCACCACAGTTGGAATATCGTGTACAATTCTGATTGTCCCATTTCAAGAAGGATGTGGAAACATTGGAAAAGGTGCAGAGTAGATTTACCAGGATCTTGCCTGGTCTGGAGGGAAGTTCTTATGAGGAAAGACTGAGAGATTTTGATGAGTTCTCATTGGAAAGAAGAAGGCTGAGAGGGGATTTGATAGAGACATACAAGAATATCAGAGGATTAGGTTGGGTAGACAATGAAAGTATGTTCCCTCGGATGATGACGTCGGCTTGTATCGGGGCAGAGCAACAAATTGAGGGGTGATAAAATTAAGACAGATCTCAAATGTAGGTTCTTTATTCAGGCAGCGGTAAGAGCGTGCACTGCCCTGAGAGCCAGTGTCGTTAACTCAGCCACAATAGGTAGTTTTAAACATTCCTTGGATTAACACATGAATGCTAATGGGATAGTGTCAGAGGTTGGGCTTAGATTAGTTCACAGGTTGGAGCAACATTGAGGCTGAAGGGCCTGTTCTGCGTTGTATCGTTCTATGTTCAATGAATATTGCAAATGCGATTGACCCTGGTAATATCCAGGCAACAGTACTGAAGTCTTGTGTTCCAAACTAACGTCGCTGTGACAAGCTCTTTCATTATATGTAAAACAAAGTCATTTACCCAGACGTTTGTGGAAAATTGACCAGCTACAGGGTATCCCAAAGAAAGGATGGTAAATCTAAACCAGGAATCATTGCTCTATTAATAAACTGAATTGTCATCAAAATGTTAGCACGTGTCATTAACAGTGCTATCATCAGTACTGTACAATGATCTGCTCACTGTCATTGAATTTGGGTACCCTGGCCATACAGGTCAGAGCATCATTCCAATTTTGCTCAAAACATGGTTAATAAATCTGATCTCGGATTATGAGTTGTAAATAATTAGCTCGACAGCAAGACGGCACTGAACCAAGTTTGCTATCAAAGTCAATAAGATGAACTGTCACCATTAGATACAGGGTCAATATATTCATTGGATACATGTGTTTAAGTTTCTGCATTTGCTTCCTGATGGAAGAGACGATAACCAGAGTGGCAGGGGTCATTGAAGATGTTGGCTTTTCAAGGGCAGTGAGAAGTGAAGATGACGTCAATGAACTTTGGCTTGTGTGATGTAATGGGCTGTGTTCACAACTCTTAGTAGTTTCTTACAATCCTGGGCAAAGCAGTTGCCATAGCAAGCCATGTGCATCCCAACAAAATGCTTCTTTGGTGCATCTGTAAAAGTTGGAGAGAGTCCTTATGGACATTGCACAATTCCTTAGCCTCTTGAGGAAGAAGAAGTATTGTTGTGCCTTCTTGACTGTCATAATAACTTGGCTAGTCCAGGACAGATTGTTGGTGAACTCTGTCATCTTTAACAGTTGCGATCATCCCCAACAAGCGAAATTTAACTCTGCTACTAACCTAAGACTTGATCGAGGTCTTACAGTCATCGCGAGATATCGCATGGAAACACATATTTCAGTCCAACTTAGAATCATAGAGTCATGGAGATGTACAGCAGGGAAACAGACGCTTTGGTCGAACTCATCCATGCTGACCAGATATTCCAACCCAATCTAGTCTAGCCTGCCAGCTCCTGGACCATATCGCTCCAAACCGTTCCTATAGACATATCGAACATGTGATGAAAGGACCTGGTGTGGGACGTTTGTGGTAAAGACTTGGGAGAAGACGCTGATTACTAAAAATGTTCAACTCAATAATGAGTCCGGAAGGCTGCAGTGTTTCCTAGATGAAAATGAGATGAGGTCTGTCTAACCTGCGCTGAACTGCATTGGGGCACTGCTGAAGCCCGACTAGTCCCAAACACGCAAGTAGTTGCCAGAAGAGCGTTATCTTCAGCTTTTAACATTGAATGTGTTCAAGGGCAGTACTTTCTGCGCAATGACAATTAAACAGAACAACCTTCTGAGACAGAAAACTGATCATCACACTTACAGTTAATTGGAAATCTCTTTCTTTTTAAAACTATGCATACTCTTTCACAACTCCACTAACCATAAACATAACCCTGCGGTAGGAGGGGAACAAATGTACAATCTTATGTCAGCGTAAGTATTACACTTAGTATCTTGATGACAGCTGAGAAGTTTTAGCATGTAACATACCCTGCTACAATCATATCCAAGCTATTCTCTATTTTTTGTCCGAAAGATAAGGCTTAAAGAGTCATAGACAGTTGTTTAGCACAATAATCACTCCTTTGGTTCAATTCAGTCATGCCATCAGATATCCTAATTTAATCCAATGCCATCTGCCAGTATTTGACCAATTTCCCCCTAAAACCTTCCTATTCATATATCCATTCAGATGCTATAAAATATACTAATGTCAAGAGATTCCACCACTGCCTCTGGCAGTCCAGACCATACAAAAAAAACCCTGTTCATGCAACAAAAGTTGCCCCTTGGATCCCTTTTAAATCTTTCCCCTCTGAACTTAAAACACTGCCCTAGTTTCAGACTTCCTAACCCTGGGAAAATACCTTGACCCTAACCATGCCTCTCATGTTTTCACGAAACCTTGATACTCTCAACCTCCAGAGAAAATATCCCCAACATATTCAGCCTCTCCTTACAGCTCAAACTCCCCAAAACTCGTATTTAAAATAAGGCTTTCATTCAGGGTGAATGCCTATTTTCAGATGTTTGGGGTGTAAAGATAAAGCATGAGAGGCTGAAATTTCATTTGAAATGATCTGTAATGGAAGTAAAGGAGACGTTTTCACCAAGTGATGTCTGGCTGTGGTATTATCTTGCCCATTTGAGAACACAAAAATATAACATGCAAGGTTACAGTGGCTTGGGGGAGGATTGGTAATGCGACTCTGGATACCTGGACTGCTATGGCAAATACAATTCAGATGTTTTCCCTTCTGGTGGGCGTATTGATGTGGGCTGGTGACATGGGCTATTTGGTGAAAGTGGCTTGTTACCTTCTTGCAACGTGTATATTTTCCATTTGCCAAGAGTCATTATGTCAGAGTGAGCAGCTGTTCTCTGCTTTTAAAAGACCGTGACTGATGTCAGACATTGCCTAATTAGCTCAGGTGAGATTTCTCTTAGGTTTAAGTGAAACCTTGTATTGAAGAATCCATCGGCTTTTCTATTGGAATTATTAGCATCAACATCATTTCTCGGATGGATCCATCAGTACTGAGACATATTGAAGCAGTGTACTACCCTATTCTCGCAATTATTGGAGTTCCTGGTAAGTTACGACTATTTTACAATCAGACTGGATATTTCAATAATTCAAATTTGATAAAAAACAAGTTTTTTTTAAGTAATACTATAATCACTTATATTACTCTTTTCAATTTCTTTAGAATTATCCTCCATCTCGCAATTATTTTGAAGAGATGAAGGAGCGGACATATACTATTAATGGGGGTGTTATAGAACAGAGAGACCTCAGGGGTCAAGTACATAATCTTTTGAAACTTGCATCACATATAGACATGGTAGTTAAGAAGGTGATTAACATGTTTGGCTTCATAGATTAGACCTTTGAGTATGGGAATTCAGATTTCATGTTCAGGTTGGAGTGGGCACTGGTGAAGCTGTTTCGGAGAACTGTATGCAGTTCTGGTCGCCCTACTGTAGGATAGATGTCAAACTGGAGAAGATTCCGAACACGTTTACTGGGATGTTCTCGGGAAAGGAGTGTTTGAGATATAAAAATAGACGAAACAATCTGGGACTTTTTAAAAAAGCACTGAAGCGTTGGAGGTTGGCCAGTGAACTTATTGGTATTTATAAAATAATGAAGGGTACAGGTACGCTGAATAGAAAGAGTCTTTTACATAGGATGAAGGCGTTAACAAAGGGCGAGGGGCAAAACTTGAGGTGAGAGGAAAAAGATTTAACGAAGCACATGAGGGGTATTTAATCTCCAAAGAGTATAGTCCATGTGGGGCATGAACCGCTGGTAGAAGTGATGGTTATAGGTACATTTACAATGTTTATAAGATATTTGGATACTTTCATGTAAAGGAAAGGCTTGCAGTTATCATGGCCAAATGCAGGCAGGTGGGACTAGCTTTATTGGGGAACATGGTGGGCACAGACTCGATGAACCAAAGGGTCTTTTTCTGTGCTGTATAACTCTCTGAATCTGTGACTGGTTCTCTCCTGAAGACACGGCATTCCAAGAAGAGAAAGAAGGACTCTGTTAGGGATTAAGCGTCAGGATTATGACACAATCTGGGCGGATGTGTTCTTTGTGTGGTGTTTCAAAATTAGGATGATGTACAACTTGAAAACAAACTGGTGATATCACCATTCGCAATTTCGGTTCTCCCTTTCCGTTTATGAGGTGAGAGACGACAGATGGGCGATGCTGTGCAATGAAACTTGACAAAATATTCCAGTTCCTTTTGTGTATAGTTGACACTAAACACTACAGCGCCAGTTACGGATGGAACAATTGGTTAACATCAAAATTGGGCATCTTTGTCCTGTTAGTGTTGAGAATCCAACTTTATTCTGTTTGCATAAACTAAGGGAGAGGAACGTATGGAATGATACTCCTGCAATCTCCAAATGCTGCTGCAAATTGGTGTGTTCAGAAAATGTACCAAGGACATTGGCGGCATGGTGGCACAGTGGTTAGCACTGCTGCCTCACAGCACCAGAGACCTGGGTTCAATTCCCGACTCAGGCGACTGACTGTGTGGAGTTTGCACATTCTCCCCGTGTCTGAGTTTCCTCCCACAGTCACAAAGATGTGCGGGTCAGGTGAAGTGGCCATGCTAAATTGCCCGTAGTGTTAGGTAAGGGGTAAATGTAAGGGTATGGGTGGGGTGCGCTTCGGCGGGTCGGTGTGGACTTGTTGGGCCGAAGGGCCTGTTTCCACACTGTAAGTCTAAGTCTAAGTCTAAGACATTCCTCTGATTTCTATAGCCTCAAAGTCAGCATTTCACAGTGTAATAACCGGTCTTTGATACCGAGTCCAACGTTAATTTCAGGTTAACTTCACAGTTTATGTTGTTGCATTTTGTTTTTATAAATATTTCCAGATGTTGCAAACTGACTAAAGGGGGAATAATGTTGTTATATGCCAACAAGGCATCGAGGGATGATTTTCTGCCGCTTAGCACATTCTAACTTTAACTATACTATTTGAATATCACTGGGTTTAACAACGATCAGGCAAGTTCGACTTTGATCCAAACCTACAGAAAATCACCAGATGAGAGTTATATCTGAGATGATGATAGTTAAACTGAGCTACGAATTTGTCTCCACCAAATGTATACAATCATATTTTTTTCATAGGTATAAATGACATTCGGAATTTTGAAACTTTTGTGGCCCAACATGTATAATTCTTTTCTGCTCAAATCCTGGCAGTGGACTTGCCGTTCACAGAGGATGGATTCATGAGGCGACTGAATAGGCTTGATCTCCATCTCGTCTGTTCAAATGTTGAGAATCAATTTGCAAATCGCCCAAGAAATCTATGATTGGTTGGGAATTCTGGGAGAAACACTTAGCAATGAGCGAGATCTCTCTCAGTACTGGAGTTTCAAGTTAGCAACTTATCCAGTCTTGCCAGTTGTGTATTAGATTCATCCAGTAAATTAGAGAGAATGACATCGTTATTTAGTGTTTTGCGTCTGGGTGTTTCCGGAAATCTGGAATAACAATCGAATTGACTATCCTCTCAAAGGTCACCAGTGGTACAGTTGAATGGGTGGAATAACCATGGAGAAACGATCAGAAATGAACACAACAATAGTCTAAATGCTGCAAGGATGTAGGCACAGAATGTAAAATGAATAGAATCCTTACACGAGACGAACACATTCCTTCCTCCATACACGATCCATGTCACTTAATTTATATGTCATAACGATTTTCACTTCAGTCTGCATTGCTCCGAAGAACAGAACCTCTCATATCCAGTCTCTCTCCATACATATAACCCAGGCAATGGACAGGTAAATCTCCTCGGCGCACTGTCTATTGCAACCAAGCTCCACTCCCACACACCCACACACCACACACCCCTCCGCCCACACCCCCACTTCCTGGAAGAGTCGATTCAGGATTTGCACACCATATTCTAGCTCCGGTCTAGTCAGCATTTCATGCAGTTACAGCATAACCTCTCGACTCTTAAAATCCCTGCCTGAGCTGATAAAGGAATATGTCCCATATGCGTTCTCAACCACTTCAAGTGACTGCCCCACGAACTTGAGGGACAAGTGGACATTTATGCTGATGTTCATCTGATCCAGGTGGCTTCTCAGGGTACTGCAGTTCCTCGTGTGTTCTGTTCCATTGTTTGTCCTGCCAAAATATATGTTAAAGAGTAGGTTCCTAAGAGTGATTAATGCTGAATCCCACTGGATACAGACTTTGAATCAGAAAAAAATAGCCTTCCAACATTACCCCCTGTACTCTGCACTTTCGGAGTCATTTACGGTAATTACCTTTGACATCATTGCACTGATCACGAGCAGACTCCAATGCGGAATTTTATTAAAAGCTTTGCTGAAGTCCAGTTAGATTGCATCAAATTAACTTCCACGCAGAAATACACAAAGCCATTCTTGGGTCTTCGGCAAATATTTGAAGAATGGCTTCTTTCCCACTGTTATAAGAGTTCTGAATGAACCTCTCAAATTTTCAATTTAGTGTTCATCTCGCTCTTTTAGCGCCTTGTTGTAGAAGGAGCACATCTAAGTTGATGAGCGAGCTTATTTTTATTCAAATTTTATATTTTCCTCATTTCTGTTTCTGCTTTTCGTTATTCCACCACAAGGCAAGCTTCACATTAACATAGACAGTGAATTATGCAAATTACCAATCGTTATTATCATTACATACGTAAATGACTTCACCATGGAAATGCTCCGTCTGATATGTTAGAGGTGTAATGTTGAGAACATTGCAACGTTATGGAATTGTTTACCAAATTTACATTTTAATGAAAATATCATTGTATCAGTTCGCACTGATACCTGACAAAACCTGATAACTGTGCTGTTGAAAAGCAAAGCAGGTCCAAGTTTATTTTGTTGGGAAGAAGATTTCATCAACATTAGGAACAGAATCACAATTCTGTGTGCTGTCAGGTTGCAATCAGATGTGTTTTGAATTCAATATTTAATTTCACATATCTGAAAATGGTTCCAAAGTATCACTAATCAGAACATCAACTGGATACAAGTTCGATGAGCTTTGCTATATCATGGACGTGCCCTTAAGGAGTGGATTTTTTTGATATACATAAACCTAACAGACACAGATCATTTTCCATGATCCAGGAGAAGACCAGTATCCTAGTGGAGGATAAAAATCTTGTGTGGTATGTCATATAAATTCTGAGTGGAGTTTGCGTTTGACTTAACAAACACTAATTTATAAATGACTTTCTACGAGATTATTAGCCTAACGTATGCTTAGTGTGTGAACTGACAGGAAATATCTTACAGTTCTACAGTTAACATTTGCCTATTCGAGAAAAGAAAAGATGGAACGTAAAGCCTCGTATGCTTAGAATAAAATTAGACTGACATGAATGGAGCACTAGTTAAAACACATGGTGCAGAGAAGCTGAGTATATGTGCCATTTTCAGATTGGTAAGCTATAAGCAATGCACTGATCACTGATCTTTCTCTCATCAATTCGGTAAGCATATGAAAACAAAACATTCTTAATATATTGGTTTTCTGTAGCATGGTTGCAAAATTGCAGGAACAGACACTGCAAACAGGCTAAGGATCTAATCTCTGTGGTCAGGTCTGACAAGTAAACTGGCTCTGAGCCCTTGCAGAAACGATGATTCTTAGTTTGGGAGAAGATTTGTAGCACGGGTGCTCGTTGTGTTCGCCGAGCTGGGAATTTGTGGTGCAGACGTTTCGTCCCCTGACTAGGTGATATCGTTTGGAAGGACAACGGAATGGGGACATGCCACAGCCCAAAGAACTAGCCACACTACCATACATCAAAAACATTTCTGAACTGATAGCCAGACTACTGTGACTACTAGGACTCATAACAGCACACAAACTAACTGCCACTCTCAGACAACAACTCACCAGGACAAAGGACCAGATACCCAGCAGGAGCAAAACCAATGTAGTGCACAAAATCCCATGCAAGGATTGCACAAAACACTGCATAGGTCAAACAGGAAGACACTTAATGATCCGCATCCATGAACACCAACTAGCCACGAAACGACATGACCAGCTATCCTTATTTGCCACACACTCAGATGACAAGCAACATGTGTTCGACTGGGACAACACTACTATTATCGGACAAGCCAAACAGAGAACAACTAGGTAATTCCGAGAGGAATGGCACTCATCCACTGATTCAATCAACAAGCAAATCGACCTGGACCCAATTTGCTGTCCATTGCAGCGGACAGGTGGAACTGACAACTGGAAGCGGAAGATACAAATCACGATAAATGCTGGAGGAAACATCACAGAATCGCTTCCCAGGAGGCTCCCAAGCACTGAGGATGTCACCTAGACAGGGGATGAAATGTCTGCTACACAAATTCCCAGCTTGGCGAACAGAACCACAACAACGATCATTCTTCCCTGCGGTGCAGCCAATTCGACGTTGTTTACTGAGGAATATAACGGTCACAGAGAGTGGTCTTCATTACAGCCAACTCTTGGCTCATTTTCCCGCTCTTATTTTACTGCTGAATAAATTCTTACCATAGTTATCACATGGCAGCCAATACATGAATTCCTTTTCAGATTCATTTTCCTTTCAGCGTTCCAGTCGATCTAAAGAAACATGGCAATAAACAAAATGCACAATTTCTGAAGGTTTTGGAACAATATGTCATAGTGTTTTAACATTTAAATAAGTCATTTTCTTTGAATTTAGAAGGATTCTTTTCATTTCTGCTAGAAATATTCTCCCCAGACCATTCTAAAGTTGTACCTGATGTTATACTATTAATAAAAAAAAGTCGTATTAAACATTGTTGAAATTCACCTCTTCTATAGCCAATATATCCACACCATCCAATTATGAGCGGAAAATAATGATGTGTTTAATTCTTTAGAAGAAAACAATTGATGAGATAGGTGCGGATGAGATTTTTAAACACGTTTTATAATTAGTTTTCCATTTTTTCTTTCAGCTAATATATTATCAATTGTAATATTTACCCGTGGAAATTGCGGCCTCTCCAAATGTATCACACATTACCTGGCGTCAATGGCAATAGCGGATCTCCTCGTTTTAATATTTGAAGTGATTATGCATATGCTTAAAGAAATCTATTTTCCGAAATCGTTTCTGGATTACACTTCTGTTTGTCGTCTTACTTTTGCCTTCTCTTTTTTGTGCGTTGATTGTTCTGTTTGGTTAACAGTTGCTTTCAGCTTTGATCGCTCTGTATCTATCTGCTGCCAAAAGCTGAGAGTCAAATACTGCACAGAGAAAACTTCAGCTGTGGTTATAGCCATTGTCTGTGGACTTTGTGCTGCAAAAAAACTTGCCAGTTTACTTTGTAAACCAACCTGGAATTATAATTGACAACGTGGCATGGTTCTGTGTTATGAAGTCTGATTTATATATTTTACCAGTTTGGAAGGCTTACTTGTACTTTGATACTATTTTAACCCCATTTGCTGCGTTTTTCTTTATTTCTGTGTTCAATGCTCTGACTATCAGGCACATTTTAACGAGTAGTAAAGTAAGGAGAAGCTTTCGGGAAAAAGTCAAAGATTCTGAGTTAGAAAAACGCAGGAAGTCTGTCACATTACTGCTTGCTATTTCTGGAAGTTTTATTTTTCTGTGGATGTTAATTCCTATCTGTTATATCTATGTAGAATTTACAGAGAACCAATTTTACCAAACGGATTATAATGACCCTTTCACTATCATGGAACACACTGGATATATGCTTCAGCTTTTGAGTTCCTGCACCAACACGTTTATTTCTGCAGTGGCACAGACTAAGTTCAGAAACGAAGTAAAGAATGTGATTACATGTCAAAATAATCAGAAGATACAAAAATGGTAACTTTCTCCTATCGTAGATTCATCCTCCAACATAGCACTGTGCTAGCTAAGCATCATTTGTGGATGCAAACAGAGGTACTGTTTTCAGAAAAATGAGTATTCACATTAATATTTCTGATGAAAGGCTCTCAATGTATAATGCCAGGTCTGTTGGGTTTTATCCTGGATTTTGCCTAATCTGCTGAGTTCAATAAACTTTTCTTTTATTGTTGTCGTGGCAGATTTGTCGTGTCTGCACAACTTTGCATTTGGAATAGTTAACACGATCTGTCTCTCAGTAGCAGTGACATTGTTACACATACCATAATGTTAGCATTCTTTCCCATTTATATACAAAAATCTGCTGCACGTGATGATTAACTGTTTTATAGGCCTTCGGTTGAGATAGATCTGATAACCAAAATGGCAGTGTCAGATCAACGTCAATGGTGAGTGGATCTGGAATAGGAAAATAAGAATTCGTCTATTTGGACAGGAAGAATATAAATAATGAAATTATTTTTTGTAAATCAGGAGACTGACTTCGGGAGATTGCTAAGTGACTAATAACTGAGAGCACTGCAGATACCATAAATCAGGAACAAAACTGAACATTTCAGGCAAACGTCAGCTGGTCTAGCAGCATCTATGGAGAGAACATTTTGGAGCGAGAGACCGTTCCTCAGAACTGATCTGTGGAAGGGTCACTCTAAATTTAAGGTTAACTTTGATTTCTCTCCGTAAATGCTGCCAGACCTATACAGCTTTACCAGCATTTTCTGAATTTGCTTACGTTGGTTGACTTGGTGATTCATAGTTTTATAAGACATAGGAGCCGAATTAAGCTGTTCAGCCCAACGTGACGGCTCTGCCATTTCATCATGGCTGATATGCTCCTCACCCCCATTTTCCTGCCTTCTCCCCATAATGCTTCAACTCATGACAAATTAAAAGTCTGTGAAACTCCCCCTTAAAGTTACTCGCGATCCCAGAATCCACAACACTTTGGTTTATCGAATACCACAAATTCACAATCGTATGGGAGAAGTAGTTTCTCCTCAACTCTGTCTTAAATTTGCAATCCCATAACCGAAGAATGTCCCACAAGAATAAACATCTACTCCACCTCTATTTTATCCATACCCATTATCATCTACGAAATTTCAATTTACTCTCACGATGGATCAGTAGTTATCACTGCTGCCTCACAGCGCCAGGTACCCGGGTTCAATTACACCCTCAGGCAACTGTTTGGAGTTTACACATTCTACCCGTCTCTGCGTGGGATTCCTCCGGGTACTCCTGTTTCCTCCCACATCCAAAGATGTGCAGGTTAGGTGAACTGGCCATGCTAACTTGCCCGTAGTGTTCGCTGCATTAGTCAGAGGGAGATGGGTCTGGGTTGGTTTCTCTTCGAATGGTCGGTGTGGACTTGTTGTGCCGAAGGGTCTTTTTCCACTCTGTAGGGAATCTAATCTAATCATTCTTCTAAATTCCAGAGAGTACAGGTCTATTAACCTAACAAATATTAAATTTATAAAAGCCCAAGTCACGTTCCTGAGCATGTCATTAGAAGTGGAAGGATGGCCCCATGTAACGTGACATTGAAGAGTTTTCCATATCTTCAAGAAAAAGGGTAGTACCATACTTCCTGGATCTGAGTGTTCTTTTCTTTTTAATTAGATTTTGGTACCAAATTTTCTCCTCGTGGTTGCTGCATTAACTTAACTGTTGAAGAGGTGCAGAAAATATCCGTGGATAGAATACAGTCAGATGATTTTTGACAATCTGAAGACTGTGATGGCCACTGCCTCAGTGTTCAAAGCCATTCAAAGTAGCTATTAATTTAATTGATGCGAGTGTCAGTGCTGCACGTTTGCAAGACAATGATGAGGAGACAGAAAGACGTATTGAGTATTTTTACCCTGAAATCTGAGTGTAAGTCAACAGAAATATTCCACAACTGAGAAGGAGACCTTGAGTTCGTGTTGGCACCACAACATTTCAATATTTATTTTGCTAGAAGTGCATCTGAGACAGTTGTGTATACTAATTGTAATCCCTTAAACTTGTAGGGGAAAAAAGGACAAAAGTTACACACTATATAAACCGAGCTCATTATTGCAGCCTTTCCATTTGACAATTATGCACATGGCGGTGAGGATCTAAAATTTGAATTTAGGCAACAAGTATATGTAGATTTTTATATACCACAAAATGGTTTCTCCATTTAAAAGAGGACTATAAAATGGTCTTTGAACCTGTACAGCTGATTTGCAGAATTAAGCTGAATTCAAAGATAAGAGGACAATAGAGTTTTCATAAAATGAATACTGACACATTAATTGACCATTTGAACCAACGTTGAACTGATACATGCCATGACAATTTACGTAAGTAAAATATCTTTTCCAAGGAATACCATTGGATTAACCTGTGTTCAATCATGTCACCACATTAGTTGATTGGACTTTTCTTGTAATGAAGAACCCTTTCACAGGAAATACCATTGGATTAACTTGCTGTAAATCATATCATCTGATTATAGTTCTGTCTTGAAATTAAGGCTGTACCATTTCTTTAAAAAATGTACAATTTTCAAATGTAATTGCACAACTTCACTAAGGAACACAGAAGCTTCAACCTCAGTGTTGCTGGATAGAATTGCGTCAAGGTACCTTAATTCAATAAACTAATGACACTTGCTTTTGAACAGACCGCATTTGTCGATTTTTTTGACTGATCTCGGACCAAGGGGCTCCTCTTCAGGGGTCATAGATCTTCAGCGGGACGAGAGAACTTATGATCCTGATGAAAGGCTCTTGTCTGGAACAGCGATTCTCCTGCTCCTCGGATGCTGTCTGACTTGGTGTGCTTTTCCAGGACCACTCTAACCTTTCCTTGAATCTCCAGCACCTGCAGTACCCACTTCCGCCGAGAGAACTGAGTTGTTGACTCGTTGATGCATTTTCAACAAGTGAATACAGCGGCTGTTTGTGCCGGAAAAAAAAAGGATTAAAATAGAATGTAGTATTGAATGTGAGATTTCTTAGAGTCAATGCAACATATACACGTCATATTATACGAAAATTATAAGACTAAAACATTATTAAAATTAAGCTATCTTTGTCTATTGACGGTTCATTCAGTTTGGGGGTGGGGGAATTTGTGATCAACAATGGACTCAAGAGATGTAATTTCCCGTTTCTTTTATGAAGAGAGGTTGAGACAGAGATTCAAAGGGCCAGTTTCTGGCCAATAAAATCAATAGCTTGTGAGGTTATGGGTCTTTTGTAAAATTTGGAGCAACAACAGAAGCATATTGTGGTGATGTCAAACTTCCATAGAACCAGGATTTTACTTTAATTTTCAGTGCTAATTGGAGATTAGAAGCTGCTACATATCTCACCTTGCTATAGCAAAACGCTTGTGTTTTCTTTCACTCTCTCCCGATTAGTTTTATCTTGACTGATTTCCACCTGAATGCCGAATTGCATGTCAGACAGTCTATTTTACTGAATTTGCCTTAGCTAAGTGTGAGTTAATGGGATATTGCTATATTGGACCATTTACTATTTAGTCGTGAAATAATCAATATTTCTGTTAAGTTTATCTTTAGAGTTGCTATTTCAATTCTTCTTTCTTTTGTTTGTGTTTTAACGACAGAGTAAGAATAATGTGTGTTTTCCATCAGGTCTGGTAGTTTGACCAATTGAGTTGTATCCAGAACATAAGCTTCCCACTTACCTTTAAAAATCAGATAATGTTTATATGGAGTGTATACTTTGAGCTGTTTTGAGCTTATTTATAATGCATTCCAAAATAATGGCGCACGAAATACATTATATTTCTCTGGGTACAACCATATGTGTGCATCTGGCTTAGGTAATGAATTGCTGAGAGTAGTGGAAAGTGCACAGGAAAATGGGACATTAATAAATGAGGCCAATCAATCTGCACTCGAAATGTCCATGATCTGAGTGGAATGCTCTTTGGAGGGTCCAGGTGGACTGGATGAGATGAATGGCCTGATTCCACACTGTAGTGCTTGTATGATTCGACAATTATCCACTTGCTTGTTTTCCCAAACCTAACCCATAGCTGTCGATGATAAAAATATCTCTGCTTGTGGCAGCACAATTATTTTCCTTGTATTCCACGTGCTGTGGGATACACTTAATCGGGACAAGTTTTTTTTAATCAAACTTCTCGCATTTTAAGACCACCAGAACCCCCTTTTCTTTCGTGTGAACACTATTCAGGACATATCTAATTACTTTCCTAAGTTCACTAGCTTCTACTCCTTTTCCCAAAATAAATCCAGAGAAACAATAGAACCTCATCCATCTTCTGTAGCACCACACATCCATGATAATTTGATCATTAAGGTGCCCAATTCTCAACTTAATTACTCTTTTGCCCTTATTATAATTATAGAATCTCTTTGGATTATCCTTAAACTTATCTGCCAAATTCGTTTTTAGTCCTTTCTTTTTAACTCTTCAGATTTTCCTCTTTCAACACTCGTCTACTCCTAACAGTGATTCAGTGCTCCATACTCTCTCCAGACTTGCCTTTCACGTGAACAGGAACATGCTGACCACGTTCTCTCATTATTTCGCTTCTGAAATCATGCCATTTGCCTGTTGTTTATTTACCTACAAACAGTCTCCTTCAATCAACATATAGAAATTTCGCTTTAACGCCATCAACTTTGCCCTTGCCCTAATTTAGAATTTTACCCTGTGAATCAGATGTATCCTGTTTATGTAACTGTTATGAAACAAGTAGAATTATGCTCTAAGTTTCCAATGCTCTCTTATTGACACCACTGTCACCTTCATTGCTTATTTCCCAAGGAGATGTTGAATGTTGACACTTCTGTCGTCGGGCCACCTACAAAGAGGATGTTTTTTTTTTGCCCCTGAACACTGACAGTGAAAACGGACTGTTGCAAAGCGATACTACTATTATACCACCAGTCGAAGTTTGGAAAGGGAAAATTTCCAACTATTATAACACAATTCTTCTTACAGCTATCTGCGACCTCCCAACATATTTGCTCCGCATTTCACACTGAATGTTCATGCTCCGATACTAGAAGCCCAAAGAAGTGACCACCCCATTCTTATTTCTCAGTTCTTCTAATCGAGTCTCACTGTACAATCTCTCAGGCATATCATATCTAAGTACTAATGTGGTGCATGATATAATTTAAAAAAACACTATACGTCGTCTCTCGCCTTGCCTTTTTATTTTTTCTGCAGGATCTGTACCCTGGAATATATCTGTTCATCAACTATGTTTCCCATATAATTATTATAGCCTATTCCCATGTTCCAAATCATGCTCTGAGTTTATTTGCCTCGCCAGTCAGTTGTCTTGCTTGCAAAGAAATGCAATTGAATTTATCAGCCATCTTTTATTTCTTGATGTGCTATTGCCTGCCTTTCTGTTTAACTTGCTTTCTTTAACTTCTTTACTAACCTCAACCATCTCTTTTGTCTCATTGCTCGTTAGTATACACCAACCTGCCAGGCTAATTTAACTGTTTCAAAACATTTCCAGCAAATCTCCACACCAGGATGTTTCCCCCGCATCAGTCCCTCTTGTAACCTGTGTAAACAAGGGTAACCTGTCCCTCTTATCCAGGTCACATCTGTCATAGACGAGGTCCCAATGATCCAAACATTTTTATCACCCACGACTGCATCAGCTCCTCAAACATATATTCATCTGCCCTATCTTCTTGGTCCGACTCTCCCTTTTATCATTCCTACTGTCGCGATCTTTTGATGTTGAATGGCAGTTTAATGAAGACTGAAAGATAATGGCGAGCACATCAGCAATATCCATCCGCTCTTCCTTCAAAATTCTTGGATCCATAGATTCATAAAGTACTAGAACACGGAGACAGGCCCTTTGTCCCAAGTGATACATGCTGACCAAAATGTTTGCTCACACTAACCCCATTTCTCCAAACATGGCCCATATCCTTCTAAACATTTTATACACATGTATAGTCCAAATGCCTTTTAAATATTGTTAATGTACATGCCTCAACCACTTCAGTTGACAACTCATTCTGTATACATACCACGCTCAGTGAAAAAAATGTTGTCTCTCAAACTCTCTTTTATTCTTTCCTCTCTTAAACTGATGTCCGCTCGTCCTTGATTCCCCAGCCCTGGAGAAGACTGAGTCCATTCACTCTTTACAGGTCTTTCATGATCTCATGCAATTCTGTAAGATCCCCCATTAGTCCCTCACCCTTCAAAGAAACTCGTCCTAGCTTGTTCAACGTTTCCCTATATCTCAGACATTTGACTTCTGGCAACATCGTTGCAAATGTCTTCTGTATTCTTTTACTCTCATAACATTCTTCCTCTAAAAAGGTGACAGAAACTGACTGCAACACTCCAGTTGTGGTCTCACCAACGTTCTGTACAACTGCAACATAACTTCCCAACTTCTATACTCAATACTGTGATAAAGGCCAACATTTTCTTCACTGCCCTGTGCACTGATGATTCGACTTTCAGAGAACCGTGCACCTGAACTCCAAGGCACCTCTGCTCCACTACACTAGATAAGGACCTACCATTCACCATGAAACCGCTATCTTGATTTGACGTTCCAAAATGCAAGACTTCACGCTTACCTGTATTAAACTCCATTTGCCATTTCCAGCCTGTTTCGCAAGCTGATCAAGATCCTGCTGCAATTTCTGCTAACTTTCCTCACTATCCACGATGCCACCTGTTTTAGTGTCATCTGCAAACTTGCTATTCATGCCTAGCACATTCTCATCCAAATAATTGACAAAGATAACGAACAGTAATTGACCCAGCACTGAACCCTGTGACACACCATTTGTGAAACGCTTTCAGTCCTACAAATATCCTTCCAATATTACCGTCAGATTTCTGCCATCAAGCCTTTTGTGTACGCAATTTGCCAGCTCCGCCGGATACTATGCGATCTAACCACCCAGAGCAGGCTCACATGTGGACCTTATCAAAGGTCTTAAAGAAATCCAAGCAGAGTACATTTGCTGCCTTGCCCTCCTCAAAGTTGCTAGAATCTTCATCAAAGAGCTCTGACAAAATTGTGAGGCATGATTTCCCTTGCACAAAGATATGCTAACTACTTTAAATCAAAATCTGTTTTTCCAAATGCCTATATCTTGTTCCTTAGAATCTTCTCAAGTGACTTACCTTCCACAGATGTGTTAGGTAAGTCATCGGTCCTTGTGCTTTCATCTCATCTCATCATATTGGTCTTTGTGATTTCCCATTATAAAGCAGATCTATACTCCAGTGTAATGAGACGATACAAAAGATAGCAATGATTGCTGTCGTCAAGTAGACGTAGACAGAGCCAAAACAGGCAAAGCTTTCATAAGCTAGGCTTGCTTCATGGTCTCGATTTCTTACTCATTTTTAGTTCTGCTTGGGCAAGGTAATGATTGAAAATACATGGATGTAGTAAACCTGATGTCCAAGGCCTGATTGCAAATGATGTGATGCAGCAATCCATGCCTGTGTGGATTATGTGAAGAGTGCAAAAATGCTTTTCCAGAAATGTTAGCAAACATTGAAGCAAAATACAAATTGTTTCGTGCTGCAGTGGAGGATTCGGTGGATGCACACCATAAAATATGTAAAATATAGCTAATAGAAGGAAATTAATATGAAGGCAGGTAGGATGTTTTAGGATTTCTGACACGTTAGAAGTTCATGAACTGTAAATTCAAATGATTAATTGAATTTCCTGAAAGATACCACAGTATGCCAGTGAGCATCGCTGATGCAAAGCAGTCCACATCAAGATTTTCGCCTCACCAGAAGAGAATTGCATCTGCTTCGCCAAATTTGTTTTAACATTTGTCTTCCTAGCCAGTCTGATCTTGTACATTGTCATATTTTGCATTAACGAATGAATATCACAGTCAAATATCTGAAAAAAGCCCCTGCCTTCAATTAATATTTATTTCAAATTAAATGTAAATCTCTTATTCTTTATCTCTATCCATGCTGTATGTTTCTATGACTCGAAGACTGATTCCCTGATGAAGGAACTGCATCTCAAGAAGTGAAAGAATGACGCTGTTAGGTTTGAGATCGTCTGGACTAATGTGCTGTCAGCTTTCAATTCCGAGTTAGGATGTTGTGCAATCTGAAAATAGGATTATTGATTTCAGTCTTCACAAGTACCTGCTCCCCATGTCTATTTACGAGTTTGGACACCACAGATTTGGGCGATGGGGCACCCTGAAACATTGTGAAATACTTCTGTTCCTGGATAGGAAGCAAAATTTATGACATGACCAGTGATGGATGGAACAATTGTTTAACTTGTAAGTATCTCTAAATTGAGCATGTTTGTCGTCATGGTGTCAGATTACACACAGTCACATTGGCTTCAATTGTTCATGTGGAATTCTCCAGTATAAATGACAATGGGGATTTTGGTGTTGTCTTGTGGCCCAACACGTAGCATCCTTTTAACTTAAAATAGAGTCAATCAGATCACGTAGATTTAGAGCATGGGAACAGGTGTTTTCATCTAACCTGATCTTGCCACTCAGCTTTCGCAATTACTCAAGGCCCATTTGTCTACATCTGGTCCATATCCATCCAAACCTGTCCAATCCATAAACCTGTGCAAACATATCTTAAATAATAAAATTACACATGCCTCCATCACTGCATTTGGCAGCCTGTTCCAAATATTCATCGATTTCTGCGTGAAAACGTCCCTTATTTCAATAACTTACATCCAATCCATTACATCTATGTTTAGACTCCTCTACCATGGGAAAAAGTTGTTGGCTATCTACCTGATCTATGCCTCTCATGATTTGATTGAACTCTGTAAGATCCTTTGTCCCCTACACCCATGTCAAGGCAAATCTCTACTATCTAGCCTCTCCTTTTAGTCAAACCTTACAATCCAGATAGAATTCTAGTTTGATAATATCATTTCTATACTTGGGAAGTCAGAGCTGCATGCAGTATTACTGATGTGGCCTTGCTGCCATAAGACGTCCTCACTCTTGTACTCAGTGCTCTGAAACGATGATAGCAAGCATGCGGAAAACATTCTGTACCATTCATTCTATCCGTGACTGCACTTTCAAGGAACTATAATCACGTAACCCTAGATAGAACACCCCAGGGATCTACCATTGCCTGTGTAAGCCCTTCCCTGATTTGACTTATGAAAATGAAACATCTTTCATTTATCTAAATTAAACTCCATGCACAATTTATCAGCCCACTGGTCCAGTTGATCAACATGTTTATTTATACTCAGATAACCTACTTCAGGATTCACTATACTACCAGACTTGATGCCATCCACAAACGTATGAACCATACCTCCGAAATGCCCATACAAATCATTTCTCTAAATGATGAACAGCTGTGGACTCAGCACTGACCCCTGTGGCGCACTGCTGGTCACAGGTGTCCCGCTTGAAAAACAACTCCCTACTGCCACTCTCTGTTTCAGACCATAAATCCAATTTTGTAACCCATTGACGTGCTTTCCTTGGATTCCATGTGAAACAACCCTCCATGTGGTACCTTGTCAAAGGTCTTGCTAAAGTCCATTTAGACAACATTTATTGCGCTGCCCTCACAAATCTTCTTTGTTATCTCTTCAAAAAAAAGCAGTTGGACACGATTTCCCACGCACAAAGGCAAGTTGACTTCCCAAATGAGCCCTTGCGTGTGTAAATGTCAGTAAGTTATGTATCTCAGAATCCCCTTTGATTTATCATCATAGGCGTTAAGGTAATCGATTTGTGTTTCACAGACATTGTTCTGCAGCCTTTCTTACATAATGGCACGACATTAGCCACTCTGTAATTTTCAAGCACTACACCCCAACTGTTGATGGTAGAACTACTTCCGCTAGGGGCTAAGCAATTTCCTCTCTAACCTCTCACATAAATCTGGAATATGTGAATTCATTATGTCCCCATATGTTAGCTGCCTTATGCGTTTAAAAACTTCCAACACCTCCTCTTCTTTGATACAGATTCTCTTCAAAGTATCAGCATTTATTTTCACAAGTTTCCAAGCATTCATCCCTTTCTTCAAGTAATACTGAAGAGATGCATTCATTAAGAATCTCACTCACCTCTTGTGGCTCTTAACATAAACGACCTTGTTGATCTTTAAGAGGTCCTGTTTTCTCTCAATTACTCTTTAGCCCATCATGTGCCTGTGAATCTTTTTGGATTCTACTTTAACTTATTTGCCAAATCCATGGCGTGTCCGCATTTAACCGCCCTGATTCATCCCATCAGTGCACTCGGGCTTCCTCTATAATCATCAAGGAATTCACTTGAACCAAACTGCCTGTACGCAACTTATGCCACCTTATATTTCTTGACCTGTGCCTCAATGAATAGACTCTTTCAGGATTCCCCAATTTTTCCAGCCTCACTCTTTGCTCTAACAGGAATATGCTGACCCCACACCGTTAACTCACTCTTGAAAACGTTTCAGTTACTGGATGTCCCGTTGCCTGCTAACACCCTCCCTGAATCAACTTCGAAACGTTCCTGTCTGAGATGACCAAACTTGGTCTCTCTTCAACTTAGAAATTTAAGTACTAGGTCAGACATATCCTTATCAGTCGCTATTTGAAAATTCATGCAATATGGTTATGAATCCTACAGTTCCAACACCCCGCCACCCCAACACACACACACACACACACACACAAACACACACACACACACACACACACTCACACACCCCATTATAACCCTACTATTTATGTAGCTATCTGCGATTACTTTACATACTTGCTCCTCAATTTCTCACTGAATGTCGGCGTCGGGGTTTGGCAGTATAGCACTATATTATCAAAGTGATTTCCCCATTTTTATTTCTCAGTTCCACCCATATAAACTGAATGGATGAAGCATCAAGAATATTCTGTCTCAGTACTGCCGAGTATTCTCCCAAATCAAAAAATCAATGACCACTCCCCTTTTATTACCTGCCCTCTCTATTCGGATAGCATCTTAACCCAGAAAGTTGAACTGGCAGTGATATCCTTCCCCTTAGCCATGTTTCAGTAATACCTATAACATTGCAGTTCATTTTATCATTTGCTCATCCATTTCCCGAGTTCATTGCCTTACCTCTAAAGACTTTTTGCACTGAAATAAACGCAGTTTAACGCAGACTTCCATTGTTGCCTGCTCTGCAGCTGTTTGCCCTGTCTCAGACTACGATCACCAACACCGTATTTTGCTATTTAACTTGCTGGCATTGTCTTCTATGCTGTCCTCAAATTTCTTTTTCGCTCTCTACTTTGGATCTGACTCCAATCCCAGACTTGCCAAATCCCTCCTGAGTGGCTGAATCAAATCGTCCCGCCAGGGCACTGTCCCATTCCAGTTCACTTGCAACTTGTTCCTCGTGTACAGGTCACTTATACCCCAGAAGAGATTCCAATGATGCAAGAATCTGAATCCATTTACCCTTCACTGGCTCTCAAGCGGTGTAGCCGTCTTCAAAACCTTCCTATTCTTTCTCTCACGAAAACATTTTCCTGGTAGTAATCCAGAAACTATGATCTTTGAGGCCCTGCAGTTTAACCTTTTACCTAACTCTCTGTTACGACTCTCCAGGAACTCATCTCTTTTCCCACCTACGTCGTTTGTATCAATAATTCACCTCCCCCTGAATGATTTCATGCAATTGTTCATACATGTCCCCGATCCTGACACCTGGGAGGCACCACACCGTCCTGGAGCTTCGATCACAGTCACAGAAACAATTGTCTGTGTCCCCAGTTCCTGTTGGAAGACTTGCCACCGACAGAAGGTGCGTTCATACCATGGTTGAACAGATTGTTTCATCTGGTCGAATGTGCTCATTCACCTGAAAGCCATCGAGCAAATTTGTGATTGGGTGACAGTTGTGTGATAGACTCTTAAAGAAGAGAGACACTCTTAAAGATGCGTGGATATCAGGCGAGTTACCGAGCCAGTCTTGCCGTAATCTCTCACATTCCCCCAATAAAATTTAGAGATGGGCTTCGTTATACAGTATCATGCCTGAGGTGTTTTCCACAATAGAAAATAAGGATAGATTTGGCCACCGTCCTGAAAATTGCCAGTGGGGCAATTGAACCGATAGAACCATCAGGAGGAAAGAAAGAGAAATGAATAAACCAATAATCAACACTTTAGCATAATAAAGATACAGTTTATAAGAGCAACAGAATGCCTACGCCAGACCATAACATTCCTTCCCCTCCACCCGATCTATTGATTTGACTATGCTCCCGAAAATTGCCAAAAGAACAGTTCAACTGGTAAAATCATCAGGAGGAAAGTAAGAGAAATGAACAAACCAATGGTTAAAATCCCAGACGATATAGTCACAGAATGTTAGAGCAATCGAATCCCTCTGCCAAAACAAATTGAACCTTCCCCTCTACCTGACATCATGGAGCCAACTTTATACGTTATAACGATTCCCCATTTCAGACTCTACTACTCCAGAGAAAAAAATATTTCCCAGTCGATCCAATCTCTGCACAAGTATAGCCCTTTAATCCATTCAAACTCGAGGTAAATCTCCTCTGCATATTATTCACTGAAATGAAAATTTCTTCTGTAATGTGAATCCCACAAGTACACACAATAGTCTAGTTGTGGCCTAAAAATGTGCAGTTATGACATATATTCCTGGCTGTTAAATTCTAAGCCTGAGCTGATAAACTAAAGGATCCAATAATCCTGCATAACCACTTTATGTAACAATCCCCACGACGTTAAGGGACCGGTGGACATGCACATCAAAGTTCATCTGAAACTGTCTGCTTCCCAGGGTAAAAACATTTAATTGCGTGCCTTGCCTTGTTTGTCTTGCCAACATATAAGTCAAACAGCGGGTCCCTCACACTAATGACTACTGAATCCCACAGGACACAAACGTCCAATCAGGTACTTCTTAGATGCTGAAGCAGTCCATATTCAAATACAACAAGATATCCACAATATTCAGGCTTGGATTGAAAGGGGGCAAGAAATATTTGTGTCACACAAATGCCAGGCTATTACCATCATCAATAAGAAACAATCTAACAACCACCTCTTGACGTTCAAAGGTGTTACCATAACTGAATCCCCCAGTATCACCATTCTGGACTTTATCATTGACCAGAAATTCAACTGGATTCACCACATAAACACAATTGTTACAACAGCAGGACAAAAACTAGGAAAACTGAGTCGAGTAACTCCACACCTGAATCCTCAAAGACTGTCCACCATCCTCAAGGCATAACTCAGGATTGTGATGGAATACTCATCACTTGCAAGGATGAGTGCACCCACAACACTGAGGAAGCTTGACACCATCCAGGACAAAGCAGCCCACTTGATTGACACAACATCACGAACATCCATTTCTTCTATGACCAACGCTCAGTAGCAGTAATGTGTACTACCTCCAAAAGGCGCTGTGGTAATTCACCAATGAAACTCAGACAGCACCTTCCAATCCCACGAATACTTCCTTCTCAGTGGACAAGGGCAGCAGAAATATGAGGATATCACCAACTTCAAGCTCCCCTCCAAGCCACTTACTATCTGATTCGGAAATATATCAACGTTCCTTCATGTCACTTGGGAAAAAATCCTGGAATTCCCCCATACCTCAATGGCATTATTGGTCAACCCCACAGCAAGTGGACTGCAGCGGTACAAAAAAGCTATTAACCACCACTTCTCAAGGGCAACTAGGGACTCACAACCAATGCTTGTCAGCCAGCAAAGCCCACATCCCACAAATTAATTTTTAAAATGTTAGAAAAAAACAAATCCAACACAACCCTTTGCAGTTTGCCAGTTTTGAAGTCATTTAGCTGAATTTCCTTAGCACAAATGGCTTTGAGCCTCTCTGCCAGTCTCCCAAGTGGAATTTTAGCGAAAGCCTTGCTGAAGTCCAAATAGTTTCGACAAAATTCATTTGCTGTTAGAAATGCAGGGAATAGTCCTCGGGTGTTCGACAAATATATACTATTGCTGGGATGTCTCGATTTTTGTCTAAAGCCTCAAAATGATGAATCAGTTATAATAAAAGGGAAAGTGTCTTCAGATCAAATAATGATTCTTCGAATTTTTTCATGTCTGAAAGGAATGGATAGTCTTCCGTTGAGTGTATCCATGGCCAATACCTCCAAATATTTGGAGAATGATGTTAAGTGAAATTTGAATACAATACGAATACTGTGATCATCAATGTCATGACCACATTCACTAGCAAAGGACCACAGATACAATTCCTCGACTGCTTATATCCGCTATTGTGTTAACTGGATTCAGAATGCTTTTAAATTCAGATGAGGCAGTATAAGCAACACATCTACGTTGACGAGAAATATATTTTTCAGAGCTGTTATTTCATGTTTTTCTCTTTATTGTTTTTCTTTTCATTACTCCCATCAGAAATCTCGCTTCTTTTTAAGGTCGATCATGAATTATGCATTACCTCAAGTCCCATCACTGCATACACAAATACCTTCACTGTGTAAATACCCCATATGATATGCTGTAGCTGTATACTTTATTAGATTGTTACATTATGACGTTGTTTACTTATGTTTCAACGAAAAAGATCATTGTACTTATTCTAATGTATACCTGATAAAAATCTGAATGAGTATTCTGTTGAAAATTAAAGGAGACCCCTTTTTTTAACTAGGAAGTAGTTGCATTGTGTTCACACTAGAACACGTTCATAACAGAATTACAGCAGTGGTCCCACTGGTCTTAATGCTGTCAGAATGTAGACATTTATGTTTTGAATTGCATAACTACTTTTTAACTAACTGGGAAGGGCTCCAAAGTATAGCTTATTAGAGTGTCAACTGGAAACAAAGTCCATGAGCTTGCCTTTACCATGTAGAAGTCCTCAGGTGGTGGATAGTTTTCAATGCACATAAGACTGACAGGCACGGTTCGTCCTCCATTTCAATGGTCAACATTACTGAGCAAATGGAAGCCAAATATCTGAGGTGGAGTTTGCATTCAACTCAATAAACATTAAGAGATGAGTTATAACGAGGCTAACGTAAGTGAGAGAACAAATTGACAGAGAATATTCAACAAGATCTACAATTAACGTTTACTTAAACAAGGAAAAGTAAGACAGGAAGTAAAGACTCAGTTCCTAGAATCAATTTACGCTGGCATTGATGAAGGATTGTATAATAGGCAGGCAACAACGAGCTTGACTAAATCTGTTATTCTCAGATTAGGAGGCTGTAGGAAATGGAATGCTCATTAAGAATTTGATCACCTTATAATTAACAGTATGAAAATAAATCATTTCAGTATTCTGAGGTATTGTTGTAAATCTGCATTGTGGAAAGGGTAGGACATCAAATCTCTTTGGTTGGTTTGGCAACCACCTTAGCTCTGTATCCTGACAGACACAACGAATTTTCTCTGTAATGCAACAAACTGCACATCGTTTACTAAAGGGGAGATGTTCACAGAGGGATATTTTCAGTATAGCCAACTATTACTTCATTATCTTCCATTCGGCTCTAAGTTTACAGCTAAATAAATCCTAATCTTAATCATCAGTTGATGGGAAGCAGTTGCATACCTCTTTGTTTTTCAATTCAACTCCATAGTTCCTCTGCCATTTGACGAATCATTATTATTCGCGCAGCATGCCAATAAATCACACGCAGGTTTTCATATGACTCTGGAACAGTATTCCTCAATCTAGAACACTGGAATAAATAAGGATTCTTTGCAATTTCAGAAGCGTGCTCTCTGTTTCTGCCATAAATATTCTACCCAGACCAGTCCATATTTGTACCTGGGATGACAAATTGCTTGTACTGACACATTGTTCTAATTCAGTTCTTCAAAGCCAGTGCATCTAAATCATCAAATGATGTCACAGAGAATAATTATGGATCATATTCTGTAAGAGTAAAGTAAAGCAGATTTGTTGGGTGAGGGGAAAGGACATAATTTAACACATTTTATCCAGTTAATTATCATTTTGTCATGAATAGAAATACTAACTTCAGTTTCCAAACTTTCTTTTAAGTAAGGTATTATTGTGAATTTTTGCCATGGAAATTGTGGTCTCTCCAGATGTATCACACGTTAAATAGTGGCAGGAGCAGCAACGGATCACGTGCTAATATTTAAACTAACTATGCATGTGGTTGAAACGATCTGTTTTGCAAAATCGTTTCTGGATTGCACTTCATTTGTCCTCTTACCTTTGCTTTCACTTTTTTGTCCATTGACTGTTCTATTTGGTTAAAAGTTGCTTTGAACTTTCATCGCTCTGCTGCTAAAAGTTGAGAGTCAAATACTGCACAGAGAAAATGTCTGCTGCTGTCACTACAACCATTGTTTTTGTACGTTGCGCTTTAGAAAACATGTCATCTTATTTTGCAACGACTAGGAGTAAGTGAGGACTGCAAACCCTGGAAATCAGAGTCAAAAATTGTGGTTCTGAAAATGCACAGCATGCCAGTCGGCATCTGACGAGAAGTTAATGGTACTGGCATAAGCCCTTCAACACGGGAATCGATCTTGACAATATGGAATAGTTCTGTATTGTAAAATACGATTTCGATGTTTTATTGCATATTTGGAGGTCTTGCTTGTGCCTTATTATTATTTTGACCCCATTTGCTACGTTTTCCTTTATTTCTTTGTTCAATGGTCCTACCATCAGGCACATTGTAACGAGTAACAAAGCAAGAAAAAGCTTCAGGCAAAATATCATAGATGCAGAGGAGCAAAATCGCAGCATTTCCATGTGAATATTTTCAATGAAAGACTCAACCTAAAATGATAGCTCTGTTTTTTGTCCTTTTTGTTGCCTGATCTGCTGAGTTTTATAAACAGTTTTATTTCATTCATTTCGCTTCAGATCTCCAGTATCTGCAGTGCTTTTCTTTTGGGGCAAATAACACGATCTATCCCATTCCTGCGCCATGACATTGGAAATGGCCAGATGACCTCATGGAATGTGAGAACAAAGTTAATTGGGAATTTACTGAGTCATCAACGAAAGGACAGAAGTACAATAATTCTGAAGTCAGAGTGTTTTTTTTTTCCTGTAAGTTTTAAAAAATGAACCCATCCTTGTATATTGATGGGTCATTCCTTTCTAACGGGAGTTATGATAATACAATGGTTTTAAAAGATCTATTTTGTCTTTTTTGAATAACAAATGTTTGAGAATGAGGTAAAGAGCTGTCTGATAAACTAAAACGCTTGTGAGGATTTTTTTTAAGTTGGAACAATAAAAACAGTATTGGGGTCAAGGGTGGGGTCAAGATCCCACAGAACCAGGATTTCATTTAAATTAACATTAGCTGCTGGTGTTTCGAGGCTGTTACTCGAGAATGCTTGAATCCTGTCTCTGGTTGTCTAACTCAGAATTTTCATCCTGGAGTGGAGAATTACATGCAAGACAATCTACTTTACTAGATTTGTTGTTGTCAAGAGGGTGGTTATGTGATATTTGTTGAGTGTTCAGAGATGAAACATTCAATTATTTCGTTAAATGCTGCAGCAGAATTAAGTTATTCCAATTATTCGTTCATTTGTTGGTATTTTAAATATAGTGTTAGGATAAAGTGTGTTTTGCTTCAAGGTTAAAAGTTATACTCATCGAAATGCATCCAGATCACAAGCTTTCAGCTTGTTTTTTCAAAAAAAAACACGCAGGAGTATACTACTTTCTGACTATACTGTGAGTGGATTTGATTTAGTCCATAGTACTTCCTTAAATAGGAGAACAACATCATCCACCTGGCATTCTTCCAGCACGTCAGCAATGACTGATGATGGCAGCAATACCTCTGCAAAGGGTGAGCAAATTTCTTCCTTAGATTCCCACAATGTTCGGGGATGTATTTTATGAGGTTCAAAGGTTTTAACATGTATTATAGGAACTACCATGCACCCTCTTCCGTACTTTGGATTTACTTCCGTGTGATCTTTAGTTCACCCAATTCTATCCTCACTTCATCTTTTGACATTCATTGAAGTGGATTCTCCTTAGCCTTATCTCCTAAAGCTATGTCAAGTCCCATTATTAAACAGTTTTAACTTCCATCTTCAGAGTCCTCATACAGACATATAATCATTAACAGATTCAGGTGATCCCAGCTGTCTATAGCTGACACATGCATTCTTATTTTTCTTGATCTTAGTATCGTTGGCCATTGAGTGTTCCCTAATCCTGCCACACTGGTCCTTCATACTGACAGGATTATTGTTTGCCCAGATCTCTTCTTATCTCGATTCTGAAATCCTCCCACTTGTTAGACGTTCGTTCACCTGCAAACAGCCCTCTCAATTAATTATTGAAAGTTCCATTTAATACCGTCATAATTGGCCTTGCACAAATTTAGAACTTTATTTTTTGTCACTAGCTGATCCCTTTCCATTACAATTTCAAAACTATTGGAATTACCGTGTAATATTCCAAACTGCTCTCCCACTGGCACCTCGGTTATATGTCCTGCTTATTTCCAAAGGAGGAGGTCGAGTTTTGCCAGTTCTCTTATCGAGTCATCGACATATTGCTTGTTACATTTTCTTGCACACTATGAATACATTCCACCCTTTCCAAACCCTTAATATGCGGCAGTCTCAATCTATGCTTGGAAAGTTGAAATTTTCGTCTAATACACGCCTATAATTTTCACAGCTGTCTGCAATACCTTGTATGTTTGTTTGGCAATTTTATGCTGACTGTTGGGTACCTATAACATAATCTCACCAAAGTGGTTAACCCCACGCCACAACTTCCTCGCCGCTCTTATTTCTCAGTTCCATTCATACAGACTCACTAAACGATCCCTCAGAAATATCCTGTTACTGTCCCTCCCTCTATTGTCCAATCTACCCTTCCAAGAGCAGCTGTGCCCCTCTCTCAGTCATGCTTCTTTTATAGTCATGATAGTGCAGTCCTATGTTCCAGCTAAGTTCATTGGCCCGAACTGTCAGCCTGCTTGCTTTGAAATAAATATAACTTATTTCGTGAATAAACACTCATTCCTCGGCGGAGCAGGTAACAGCTGTCTGGCGGTGTTTTTTTGAAGTCGCTTTATCGTCCAGTTAGTGTTTTTTTTAACGGTTAAAATTTAAAGTTTTTTTTCTAAGCACCTAGCGGACCCGGAAGCTGGTGTAGCGCTAGCTTACCTGGGAAGGTTTTTTTTTCTATAAAAGCGCGCAGGTGAGGAACCCGAGACACTACAGAGGTAGAGCCTTCCACCCGCCCTCCTCCTCTAACCTAATAACAAGCCCATTGTGGTAAGCAGGTAAGTGCTGCATTTTGCTTGTTTGTTTCTTTAGACCTAGTTTTCTTTTTAAAGTTTACCTTTTAGAGGGATGGCAGCTAAAGCAGTGCCATGTTCCTCTTGCAAGATGTTTGAGGTGAGGGAAGCCATTAGCGTCCCTGCTGAATACACTCGCAGGAAGTGCACCCATCTCCAGCTCCTCCAAGACCGTGTTAGGGAACTGGAGCTGGAGTTGGATGAACTGCGGATCATTCGGGAGGCAGAGGGGGTCATAGATCAGAGCTTTAGGGAAGTAGTTACTCTGAAAGTTAAAGACAGATGGGTGAGAGTGAGAGGGACTGGGAGGAAGCAGCCAGTGCAGGGACCCCCTGTGATCGTTCCCCTCAAGAACCAGTATACCGTTTTGGATTTTTGTGTGGGGGACGACTTACCAGGGGTGAACAATGAGGTTCAGGCCTCTGGCACGGAGCCTATCCCCATTGCTCAGAAGGGAAGGGTGGAGAAAGGTAGAGCCATAGTTCTTGGGGACTCAATAGTGAGGGGCACAGATAGGCGGTTTGCGGGGGCGACAGAGACTCGCAATTGGTATGTTGCCTCCTAGGTGCAAGGGTACGTGATGTCTCTGATCGTGTTTTCCGGGTCCTTAAGGGGCAACCCTAGGTCGTGGTCCACGTTGGCACCAATGACATAGGTAGGAAGAGGGGTGAGGATGTTAGGCAGGCTTTCAGGGACCTAGGTTGGAACCTCAGAGCTAAAACGAAGAGAGTTGTTGTCTCTGGTTTGTTACCCCTGCCACGTGATAGAGAGTCGAGAAATAGGGAGAGAGAACAATTAAATGCGTGGTTACAGGGATGGTGCAGGAAGGAGGGATTCCGGTATCTGGACAACTGGGGCTCTTTCTGGGGAAGGTGGGACCTCTATAAACAGGATGTTCTACACCTGAACCTGAGGGGCACCAGCATCCTTGTGGGGAGGTTTGCTAGTGCTCTTTGGGAGGGTTTAAACTAACTCTGCAGGGGCATGGGAACCTGGACGGTAGCTTTAGGGTGCAGGACCTTGAGTGTAGGGAGGTTAGGAACATGGCATTGATCTCGAAGGAGGGTTCCTGTAAACAGGAAGGTGGTTGAAGTGTGTATACTTCAATGACAGAAGTATAAGATATAAGGTAGGTGAACTTGCAGTGTGGGTTGGTACCTGGGACTTCGATGATGTGGCCATTACAGAGACGTGGGTAGAACAGGGACAGGAATGGCTGCTGCAGGTTCCAGGGTTTAAGTGTTTTAGTAGGGTCAGAGGTGGGGGTAAAAGAGGGTGTGTGTGGCATTGCTTGTCAAGGATAGTATTACAGCAGTGGAAAGGACGATGGAGGAAGACGTGCCATCTGAGGTAGTATGGGCTGAGGTTAGAAATAGGAAAGGTGAGGTCACCCTGTTAGGAGTTTTCTACAGGCCTCCTAATAGTCTGAGAGAAGTAGAGGAAAGTATTGCGAGGATGATTAAGGAGAAGAGTGAAAGTGGTAGAGTGGTTGTTATGGGAGACTTTAACTTCCCAGATATTGACTGGGAAAGTTATAGCTCGAGTTCGTTAGGTGGGTCGGTGTTTGTCCAATGTGTGCAGGAGGGTTTCCTGACAAAATATGTAGACAGGCCAACAAGAGGTGAGGCTATACTGGATTTGGATCTAGGTAATGAACCAGACCAGGTGTTAGACTTGCAGGTAGGTGTGCACTTCGGGGACAGTGACCACAGCTCGGTGACTTTTACTCTACTGATGGAGAGGGATAAGTGTGCACTGCGGGGCAGGAGTTATAGTTGGGGGCAGGGAAATTATGATGCGGTGACGCATGACTTAGGATGCGTGGATTGGAAAAATAGGATTCAAGGGAAGGACACAAATGTTACGTGGAGCTTGTTCAAGGAGCAGCTATTGGGTATCCTTGATAAGCGTGAACCAGTCAGGCAGGGAGGAAAGGGTCTTGTGAGGGAGCCGTGGTTTAATAAGGAGTTGGAATCCCTTGTGAATGTGAAGAGGGTGGCCTATGTAAGGATGTGTCATGAAGGTTCAGTTGGGACGATTGAGAGTTATAAGGTAGTCAGGAAGGATCTAAAGAGAGAGCTAAGAGCAGCGAGAAGGGGACATGAAAAGTCCTTAGTTGGTAGAATTAGGGAAAACCCAAAGGCTTTCTATAGGTATGTCAGGAATAAAAGGATGACTAGGGTAGGTATCGGTCTAGTCAAGGATAGCAGTGGGAAGTTGTGCGTGGAGGCGGAAGAGATTGGAGAGACACTAAATCAATACTTTTCGTCAGTATTCACTCAGGAACAGGACATTGTTGCTGATGTGAATATTGAGTCACAAGTGATTAGAATGGATTGCTTTGAGGTATGTAGGGAAGAGGTCTGGGGAATACTGGAAAGGGTGAAAATAGATAAGTCCCCTGGGCCTGGGGGCATTTAACCTAGGATCCTCTGGGAAGCCATTGGCCTTGATTTTTATATCGTCCTTGTCTACAGGAATAGTGCCAGAAAACTGGAGGATAACGAATGTGGTCCCCTTGTTCAAGAAGGCGAGTAGGGATAGCCCTAGTAACTATAGGCCAGTGAGTCTCACTTCTGTTGTGGGCATAGTCTTTGGGAGAATTGTAAGGGATAGGATTTATGAACATCTGGATAGCAATAATGTGATCAAGGATAGTCAGCATGGTTTTGTGAGGGGCAGGTCGTGACTCACAAACCTTATTGGGTTCTTTGAGAAGGTGACCAAGGAAGTGGACGAGGGTAAAGCAGTAGATGTGGTGCATATGGATTTTAGCAAGGCGTTCGATAAGGTACCCGATGGTTGGCTGATGCAAAAATTACGGAGGTATGGCATTGAGGGTGCATTAGAGGTTTGGATTAGGAATTGGCTGGCTGGAAGGAGACAGAGGGTAGTAGTTGATGGTAAAGGTTCATTTTGGAGTGCAGTTACTAGCGGTGTTCCGCAAGGATCTGTTTTGGGACCATTGCTGTTTGTCATTTTTATAAATGACTCGGAGGCTTGGGTGAGCAAGTTTGCGGATGATACGAAAGTCGGTGGAGTTGTGGACAGCGAAGAAGGATGTGGCAGATTACAGCGGGATGTAGATAAGCTGCAGAGCTGGCCAGAAAGGTGGCAAATGGAGTTCAATGTAGCTAAGAGAGAAGTCATTCACTTTGGTAGGAGTAACAAGAAGATGGATTACTGGGCTAATGATATGCTACTTGGAAGTGTGGATGAGCAGAGGGATCATGGTGTCCATGTACACAGATCTCTGAAAGTTGCCACCCAGCTAGGTAGTGCTGTGAAGAAGGCATATGGTGTACTGGGCTTTATTGGTAGAGGAATTGAGTCCCGGAGTCCTGAGGTCATGTTGCAGTCGTATCAGACTCTGGTGCGGCCTCATCTGGAGTATTGTGTGCAGTTTTGGTCGCCATACTATAGGAAGGATGTGGAGGCACTGGAACGGGTGCAGAGGAGGTTTACCAGGATGTTGCCTGGCATGGTAGGAAGATCGTATGAGGAAAGGGTGAAGCACTTGGGGCTGTTCTCATTGGAGAAAAGAAGGTTTAGGGGAGATTTGATATAGGTGTACAAGATGATTAGGGGTTTAGATAGGGTTGACAGTGAGAACATTTTTCCGCGTATGGAGTCAGCTGTTCCTTGGGGACACAGCTTTAAATTAAGGGGAGGCTGGTATAGGACAGATGTTTGGGGTAGATTCTTTACTCAGCGGGTTGTGAGTTCATGGAATGTCCTGCCAGTAGCAGTGGTGGACTCTCCCTCTTTATGGTCTTTTAAGCGGGCATTGGATAAGCATATGGAGGTTATTGGGCTAGTGTAGGTTAGGTAAGCTTCCGTCGGCGCAACATCGAGGGCCGAAGGGCATGTACTGCGCTGTATTTTTCTATGTTCTATGTTCTATGTATTGCTGCTAGTTTTGTTCATTAAGCTTAGACTTTGTGACTTCTGTACGAGTCTCAACCTTCTCTTTTGTCTTACTACTGTTTAGAGTTCCACTTCTTTCGAGGCAAGTGTAACCATTTTGGAGTAGCCCCTGCCAATCTCCCTATCAGCATATTGGTTCAACCCACACCTTCCCAGTCCAGGTATAACCTGTCCTTCATGCACAAGCTATCTCTGCTCTTGATGTATCTATATCCCTGCTCTCTGCTCCAACTCCTCAGCCACATATTCACCCGCTCTATCCTTCTATTCCTACTCTCACTATGACAATTCCCACTCTCATGAGCACTCGATATTTAGTCGTAGTCTATGGAAGACTGAATGGTCATAGTGAGTGTCTTGGCATTATCGACCATCCCTTCCTTCAAAATCCTTGAATGGATTTCAGCAGTCCTTGTGCTGAAGTCGCACTGGCGTGAATTATGATGAAAAGTTACAATGTGCGAAATTATTGTGTTGGTAAAAGAAAAGCGAATACAAACCCAATTGGGCAAAGCTTTCATGAAACAGGTGGGGTGGTTGTTTGGATTTCTTTCTTGTTCATACTTCTACTTGCCCATGCTAATGCTGGCAAATACCTGGAAGTGCTAAAAATTGTGTCCCATCACCGGATTGCAATCAAATTTTTCAAGTAATATGTAAGAGCTCTTCAACTTCATTTCATTTCATATGCGTTTGGTGCATAGTGCAAAAAGAAGTATCATGAGAACTGTTAATGGCCAAGGAGGCAGTTGTTTAGTGTTACAGTGGAGATTCCAGTGGAGAAACTCCAAAATATCTGTAAAATATGGTAGATAGAATGTGAAACAATAAGGAAGCGGTTATGAGATAACAATCTTTGTTACTTTCAATGTTCACGATTTGCAAATTCGAAGTTTATCACATTTTCTACAAAAATAAATATTCAGTAGGTCTGCCAGCATCCATGGAGAGAAAATCAGAGTTAACATTTTCAGTCCAGTCACGCTTCTTGAGAACTGATTGCAGCTCGGAAACGTTTGGTATATGAGCCGAAGACAGAAAGGTGGAGGAATGGGTGTGTAATAAGTGTAAGGTGATTTAGTCAAGAGAGAGAACAGCACTTCTGCCGAAAAATGAATAGCAAGTGGCTAACCTCGGACAAACAATAGCTTGCAATGGGCCTATTATTGATTGAAAATTGGGCGGTCGTGGTAGCAGCCGATATGTTAACAGGGCCTCGTTTGTGTGTATTGGAATAAGGAGTATGGCAAAGCTGCTGAGACCCTAAAGTTGTCGACATAACTTCAGAAATTGCTGGAAAACATCTGCAGTTCTGACAACATCTGTGGAGAGCATGGTGACTCAGTTGTCAATATTGTTGCCTCATGGCCTCAAAAACACGGGTTTGCTTCAAGCCTCGGGCAACCGTCTGTGTGGAGTTTGTACATTCATCCTGTGCCTGCGTGGGACGTCACTGTGTGTTCTGATTTACTCTCGCAGCCCAAAAATATGCAGGAGAGATGAATTAGCCTTTGGAAATGCAGGGTTTAATGGATAGGATAGAGGAGTGTGTCTGGGTAGAAGGATTCTTCGAGAATCGGTTTGGCCTCGCTGGGGTAAATGGCTTGCACTTGCACTGTGGAGCTTCCATAATTCTGTCATTCACTAAAAGCAGAGTTAAAGATTCGTGTCCAGTGACGCCTTTACAGAACGTGTAGCTAAGACGAGTTTGGTACTTCAGCAAATGATGCGTCAGGTGGAGCAGGGAGGAGCAAATGATAGGTCAACATTGCACCCAACGTACACAGGACGTTGGTGAGGCCTCTTCTGGAGTACTGTTTCCAGTTCTGGCTTTAGGACAGAGATTACTAAACTAGAGAGGGGTTAGAAAAGATTTATCAAGCTGCTGCCAGAAAGAACTGTTCAAGATGTAAAACGGGATGGGACTTTCCGTCACCGAAGTGTATGTGTTTGAGCAGACAATATTTTTAGGATCTATGAAATGATGAAGGGCATTGATATGGTGAATGACAAGGGTCTTTTTACCTAGGCTGGGCAAGTTCAAATGTAGTTGGCATATTTTCAAGGCGAGAAGGAATGAAAATAGGAAAGGTCATGAGGGCATTATTTCTAAACTGAGTGTGCTTCGTATGTATAATGAACTGCCATTGGAAGTGGTGGAGGCAGGTTCAGTTAGAACGTTTGGAAGCCATTCGTATAAGTTCATGAATGTGAAAGGCTTGAAGCGATGTTGGCAAAGGGCAGACGGGTACTAGTAGTTTAGTTTGGGAACACGGTGGCTGCAGAATGTTTAGACAAGTGATCGGTTTCCATGTTGTAGGAGTCTCTGATTTTTGCTCTTCTGAAAACACTGCAGTCAAAGAAGTGAAAAAGATTTACACTTTGAGGTATTAGATTTCAGGACTTTGACGCATTCTGGACAGATGTGTTGCCTGCTGGAACCTTCAAATGATGATGATGTGCAGCCTGAAAAGAAATTGGTGCTGGCAGTCTTCACAAATACCAGCTCCCCTTATGCATGTATGAATCGGAGCCTGCAGATTTTGGCAACGTTGCACAGTAAAATTTTGTGAAATAATTATTTCCTCCTGATGATACTAAATACTAAAGACTGCAACACCAGTTTTAGAACAGGCAGAACATTTGTTAAACTCGTCAATCACACTAACTTGAGCCTCTTTGAGCTGATTGTGTTGAAATTCCAGGTATTATTCCGTTTGATTAGAATAGGTGAGTGAAAGGAATGGAATCTTACTTCAGCAATCGCTAAATCTTATTGCAAATTATTGAGTTACCAAGAGAAGTTACCAAGGATGTTGCACTCATCATCGTTGCATTGATTTGAGCATTTCAAACTGAATTTATCGTGTATTCATAGGCAGTTCAAAATTAATTTCAGTCCAATATTGCTGTATTTTGTTGTTTCAAATATTTGCGTACGTGGAAACCTGACCATGTAAGATGATAATGTTTCCACGTGCTGACCAAGTACCAAGGAAAGATTTTCTGCAGCTTAGCATACTCTGGCTTGAACTTTATCCTTTAAAAGCCTCTTGAATTTAGTCATTCTCAGACAGCCTTTCATACTGATCTAAATCAACAGAATTGCCGAAATAAAATTGAGCTCTAGGATAGAGAAATGCAACATGTGACATTTGAACTGATCTAATAATTTGCCTTCACTTGTTTTGCAAATGAATGTAATCATATTTTTTTAATTGGTGTGTGCAGCATTTTCCAGTATTAAGGGTAATTAGGATTTTTGATTTGTCTTGTGTGGCTGAACATCTAGCTTCCCTTTTCATTCAAGCAAAGTCATATAGGTCAGAGGAGATTATAGCCTGGGAAAAAAAAAGCTTTGGCTCAATTTATGCATGCTGCTCAGTTTTAACAATTTATCTCGTCCCATTTCCTTATGTTTGGTCCATATCCCTCCATAACCTTCCGTGAAAATGTTTCTTAAACAATAAAATTGTATTCCCCTTCTCAAATACTTATGGAAGTCCATTCCAGACAATCACCAACCTCTATCTGAAAAAGAAAATGCCCCAGTGGAGTCTTTTGTTTCATTCCCTTCTCACCTTAAACCTATTCCCTCAATTTTAGACACACATACAATGAGGAAAAGATGTTGGTTATCTAACTTATCTATGTCTGTTATAATTTAATAGCTCTCTATAAGACCACCCCCCCAGGCTCATAAGCACCAACAAAAAATGTCGCAGTCTATACAACCTCTACTTCTAACTTAAGTCCAGGCAGTATCCTAGTTAATCTTTTCTACACTCTTTCTTGCTGAATAGTATCTTTCCCACCTCAGGGCGGCCAGAATTGCACACAGTACCTCAATTATGGCCTTTCCAAAGTTGTGAACAGCTACAGAAAGATATCCCAACTCCTGTGCTCAATACTCTGATGAAATTAAACATGACAAAAGCATTCGTTTACCATCCTATCTACGTGTCATTCCACTTTGAAGGAGCTATGAACCAGTACCCTGATACCTTAGTTCTGCAACTTTCCCCAGATTCCTCCCATTGACCGTGTAAGTCCTGCCCTGATTTTGCCTATTTTGAATTGATTTAAATTAAACTCCATTTCCAATTCTTTAGCCCAATTGGTCAGTTGATCAAGATCTTTGTATATTCCTGATAGCAATCTTTGTGTCCCCACAAACATGCTAATGACATCTCCTAAATTCTCATTCAAATCATTTGTGTAGATAATGAATAGCAATGGACCCAACACATCGCTGGGTTCCAGTTTGAAAAGGAAGCCCCTACCACCACATTTTGTCTTCTATCTTCCAGCCAATTGTGTATCCAATTGCCTTACTGATCCTGGGTCCCGAGATATTTAACCTTACTCAAGAATCCACCATTCAGTATCTTGACAAATGTCTTGGTAAAGTACACATACTTTATGCATACCGCACTGCATTCACCAAAGTTTTCTGTAAATTTTTCAAAAAGCAGTTAATCAAGTTTGTGAGACATGATTTCACATGTACAAACTCATGCTGATTATGGTAAATGAATCCCTGCAATTCCAAATGCCTAGCGACCCTGTCTCTCAGAATCCAATCTAACAAATTACCGATCATTCACATGTCTGTAGTTTGCAACCATTTTCTTACGACCTTCCTTAATTTTTGGTACAACGTTAGCCACCCTCCAATATTCTGGCTCCACACTCATGGCCTTCGATGACACAAATACCTTTCCTCAGGACCCCGCAATTACCTCCGAGCCTCCAACAATGTCTTGGGACACGTTTCATCTGATACTGAGAATTTGTCTATCTAAATGAATCTTCTTCTGTGATGTGGATTCTCGTCAATACATCATTATTTATTTCCCTATGTTCCTCAGCATTCCTGCCTTCGTGAGCAATAAATACTGACTAATATTATAAATAAATCCAGAATAATATTCATATAGAATCTCACCTCTTGTTGTTCTTTCAGAGGCCTCATTCTGAGTCTAGTCACTTTTTTATCCTTCATTTGCCCGTAGAATCTCGTTGGATTATCCTTTATCTGATCTGCCAAAGCCAGCTCGTGTCATTTTGTTAGACGTCCTGATTGCTGTCTTAAGCCATTTATACCTGTCAACAAATTTACTTGATCACAAACACCTAGACAAGTCATATGCCTACTTTATCTTCCTAATCTGGGCATTGATAAATTTTAGTCATCCAGAGTTCCTTGATGCTGTTATCTTTAACCATCGCTCTACCAGACCCAGAAATATTAACTTACTTTTGAAAACCTCACATTTACCAGACACCTCTTTGCTTGCAAACAACCTCCCCCAATCAACTTTTGAAAGTTCCTGTGGAAGGCCATCAAAATTGGCCTTGCCTCAATTTAGAAATTTGACTTCTGGACCAGACATATCCGTTTCCATAACTATTTTAAAACTAATGGAATTATGTTCACTAGTCAAATGTATTCGACTGCTAACAGTTTCATCACTTGCATGGCATCCTTTCTCAAAAGGAGATAGGTTTGGCTGAATCTCTCGGAGGACCTTCGACATATTGCAAGATAAATTCTTCCTGAACACACAAGAAGATTTTTCTCCAATCAAGCTCTTAACACTGTGACAGTCCCAATCGATTTTAGTAATTTTAAAACCAACCCTGTTATACCCTACTCTTCTTGCAGTTACCTGCGATCTCTTTATGTATTTATCCTCAATCTCCCACCATCTACGAGGGTGGAGGGGGGATGGGGGTTGGGGTTGGTGGCAACTGTAGTTCAACGCTATCAAAGTGATTTACCCCATTTTACTTATCACTTCTACCGATATAAACTCAGTGGATGATCCCAGAAGAGTATCCTCTCTCAGTACTGCCATGCTATTCTTCTGAATCAAAAACGTGACTCTCCCTTTTCTCTTGCCTCCCTTTCTGTCCTTCCTATAGAATTTGTATGCCGCAACATTGAAGTGACAGTCCTGTCCCTCCACTAAGCCATGTGTCTATAATAGCTATAACATACCAGTCCCATTCATTTATCTATGCCCTGAATTCACCAGCCTTGCCTGTCAGGCCTCTTCCATTTAATTAAAGGCAGTGCAACTGTTTACCCAGTCCAGGACGAGGATTACTGCTTTTACTATTTAAGTTGATCCGATTTACGTTTGTATTGCCGTCAATCTTCTCTTTACTCTTCCTACTGCATTGGATCCTACCCATCCAGGCTAATTTAAAGTCTCCCGAGTGGTTCTAACAAATCTCCCCGCCAGGATATTTGCCCCCTTCCAGTTCAGGGGCAACTCAGCCATCTTGTAAATTCACATCTACACCAGAACCGCTCTCAATGATACAAAAATTTGATTCCCCGCTCCCTGCACCAGTTCTAAAGCCACGGATTCATATGCCAAATCATCCTCGTCCCTCTCTCGATAACACGTGGCACTTCTGCCTAATTTCCAATAATCACTCTCCAGGATCTCATCCCTTATCCGGCCTATGTGGTTGGTGCTAGTATTCACACGACCTCTGGCTACTCAACCTCTCCCTTAAGAATGTCGTGCAATTGGTCGGAAATGTCCTTGACCTTGGCACCAGAGAGGCAACCCAACATCGTGGAGTCTCGATTTTGGCCACAGAAACGCCTGTCTCTGCTTCAGATCCATGTCGAAAACTTGCCATCCGGGGAAAATGCGTTGTAAAGCGGCTGAACAACTTCTTTGGCAGCCTCGTTTAGTCAAAGTTTGATAATGAACTTGCAAAAAAACCCAGCAAGTCTGTGGTTGGGTTCCCGTTGTGGGATAGGTTCTTAACATGCAGTGATGCCCCTCAAGCGCCAGAGATTTTTGCAGAAGGTGATGACTTCAGGAGCTGGAGAGCAGAGGCAAATGTGTGCTGCTGGAAAAATGCAGCCTGTCAGGCTGCATCTGAGGAACAGGAGAGTTGACGTTTTGAGCATAGGCTTTTCATCAGGAATGTGGTGGGATTGGGGGCAAGGGGTGAAAGTTAAATGGGAGGGAGATACCTGAGAATGCGATAAGTAGGTGAAGGTTGGTGTGTGATGGCGATATGGGGTGGAAGGTGGAGCGGATAGGTGAGAAGGGAGATGGACTGGAATAACAGCTAAACAGAACAGTGTCAATTTGGAGAGTTGGATCTGGGATAAAGTGGGAGAGGGGACATGAGGAAACTGTTAAAATCTGCATTGATCCCGTGTGGTTGCAGGGTCCCAGGGTAGAAGATGAGTCATTCTTCCGACAAGCATTTGGAGGCTAGAATTTGGCGGTAGAGTGGGCCCAGGAACTGCATGCCCTTTGCAGAGTCGGAAGGAGAGTTGACATGTTCAGCCACAGGGTGGTGGTGTTGTTTAGTTCGTGTATCACAGAGATGTTCTCTGCAATGCTCCACATGTTGGCACCTTGTCTCTCCAGTGGGGAGGAGATCAAATCGAGAGCAACGGATACAGTAGATATTATTTTAGTGCAGGAAACCCTCTGTTGGAGGTGAATGTAGAGGTGCATCCGCGGGTTTTACACCTCTTGCAGTGGCAAGGTAATGTGCCAGTAGTGGAGGGTGGGATGGTGGGGAGTGTGGATCTATCAAGGGAGTCGTCGAGGGAGTGTTCTTTGCAGAATGCACATTGGTGACGAGAGGGAAACATATCTCTGCTGGTGGGGTCTGTTTGGAAGCGTGATGCATTTTATCTCAGCTTTCGTGGGGTAGAAACTGAGCATCGGGATGGGGTTCTGTCCTTGTTGTGACTGCGGTGTGTGTGGTCTTCAAGGGCGGAGGTGTGGGAAGTGGAGAAGATGTGTGAGGTTAAATTGAGGTTCTTGAAGAAGGAAGCTATCTGGGATATTCCATGGTGGAATTGTTCCTCAGGGATCAGATGCAACAAAAGAATAAAGGTTGGTGTTTTTACAGGAAGGATTTGGGAGGAGGTGTCGTCCAGGTAGCAGAGGGAGCTGGTGGGTATGAAGTAGATGTCTGTGGTGAGTCAATCACTGAAAATGGAGACAGAGAGGTCCAGGAAGGGGATGGAGATGTCCAACATGGTCCAGGTGAACGTGAGGTCAGGTTGAAAGGTTTCCATGAATTTGAAGAACTGTACAACCTCCTTACTGGGGAAGAAGGTAGCACTGATGCAGTTATTGATGTAGCAGTGGAAAAGGTGGGGAAAGGTTCCGGTGTAGCTGTGGAAGAAGAATTGCTCACATACCGGACAAAGAGCAAACACAGCTGAAGCACATACAAGGGCCCGTATGGCTACCGCTTTGATCTGAATCAAATGGGCGGTTTTGAATGAGAAATTGTTGAGGGTGAGTACGAGTTCAGCCAATCTCATGAGTGTGTTAGTGGTTTGTTTGGTGGGCGAGGAGGCAATGGAGGGCTTGAAGGTGGTATGATTTTGGATGGGTGGCATGTGGGGCTGGCGAACTGAAAATCATGCAGGAATTGGAGGGAGTGGGTGGTGCCTCGAAAGTATATGGGGAGATCCAGGAACAAGAGGGACAGGATAGTGTCAAGCTACGTGGAGATAAGTCCATTGGGGCAGAAGCACGCTGAGTCGATGGGTAAACTGGGGAATCAGGTTTGTGAATTTTCGGTAATAGGTAAAGCCAGGCAGTGCAGGGTTCAAGGACTATGATGTTGGCGGCTGTTGGTGGAAGATCCCCTGAGCTGATAAGTTGTAGATGGGTTGCTGTAATGGTGGCTGCAGTTGCAAACGAAGAATTAGTCATTTAAACCTATGAGAAGAGTAAGCTTCTTCCGGTCAGATAATTATTCTTTGAAATTTTCTATTTCTGGTAGCAATGAGTAGAATTCCATTGAATGTATCCGAGACCAATACCTGCACATGTTTGGAGGATGGATGTTAGGAGAAATTTGAGTAAAATATGAATGTAACTTTCACCCACCATATCTATCATGACATTAATTATTGGCGAAGGAGACAACCTGATACAATTCCTGCATTCCTTCTAGTCGTTACTGTGTTAACGAGATGTACAATCACTTTAAATTTAGAGGCGGCAGGGGAAGTAACACATCTAAGTCAAAGAGGGAGTTTATTTATTACTTATAATTTATACTTTTATTTGCTTCTGCTTCTGCGTTTTTTCATTAAGTTCTCCTTAACATAGCTCGTGAATTGTGCAAATTATCATAATTTACATTGTTGTGGACCAGAACACATCCCCTCAATACAGTTCAATAAAGTCACCCTGACTCTAGCTTTACTAATTGTTTAAAGCAGGTTGAACATAAATATTGCGGGAGTGATGCAGTTGGCCAAATCATCTAGTTTTGAACAAAACGAAATTTATTTAAAAGATTACCAAATGAAACACAAACAAAAGAAACAGAATGCAGAATCACGTAACCTATCTAAAAACAGAACAGATTATTCCTACTTAATGTTGCTGTTCCAAACACTGGCAACAATCCTCATAAACATCCCATGGCATAAAACGTAAACTCAAACACAGGGTCTAACAAGAGAGAAGTCAGAGACAGATCATTATGGACCTGCTTCTTTGGGTCCAGTTGCTTTTCCAACACTACAGTGTTAAAACCAAACCAAACGAGTGAAAGCTGAGTTGGGAACACTGGCCAGTGCTCTTTCATTGTACAGGTGATTTTATTAAAAAAACTTAAAAGACTTTTGCCTGAGGCAGTATCTGCTAGCCGCAATCAATTTGCCCTGAAAGCCTTCAACTTAGACTTTTTGGAGTTTGTGTATTTTATGACCTGTCTGAAAAAATGAACAAGGAAAACGTATCCTTGTTAAAGGAGCAGCATTGTCACATCATCAGTACAGACGAAAATGACTTCACCATGGAAACCCCAAATCTTATATGCTACGGTCAGATTTGTAAAATTTCTGCTTGATTTATTTAAATTTACTTAATTTACATTTTTGTTTTTAAAAATCGTTGTTCCTTTTCTAATATAAAGGCATCTAGTATGTTTTATTCCTCAGAACATTGAGTATGAGAATTGGGAAGCTATGTTGTGGATGTACAGAAGAATGTTTCAATCACTTTTGAAATTTTTATGCAATTCTGGTCTCCCTCACATAGGAAGAATGTTGTGAAACTTGAAATTGTTCGAAAATGACTTGCGATGTTCTTGCCAGGTTTTGGAGGGTTTGCGCTACACGGAGAGGCTGAGTAGCCTAGGGATATTTTCTCTGGAGTGTTGGAGGTTAAGGCTTGAATTTGCAGTGCTTTAAAAATCATAAGGGGCAAGGATATGATAAATGGAAAAGGTTTTGCCCTGGTGTGGGCATACCAGAACTCAAGGGCATAAGTGTAGGGTGAAAGGGGAAAAATTTATAGGGTATTTTTGTTATCATTCAACAGGTGGTATCCGCATGGAATGTGCTGCCAGAGGAAATGTGGGATGTTGGTATAATTTATAACGAAGCTACTCATTTAAGAAGTCTTCGTTGCCCTTTTTTCCAGAGAGATCATAAACAGACTCCGAAAAGACTCACATTGAAGGGTTTATGGCCAATTTGTTAATGACTATCAGATACTGCCTCAGGCAGAGGCTTTCAACTTTTTAAAAATAACACTTGTACAATGGAAGGGAAGTGCCTAGTTCTCCCAGTTAAGCTGCTATCCAGTTTGGTCTGTTTTATTTTCGAAATAGTGGGGAAAAATGTGTTGCTTGCCCCACAGAAGCAGGTCCAGGTTGGTACTTCCTCTTTCTCTCTCTGTGTCTCTGTGTCTCTTTGTCTCTCTGTCTCTGTCTCTGTCTCTCTCTCTCTCTCTCTCTCTCTCTCTCTCTTTCTCTCTCTGTCTCTCTCTGTCTCTCTCTCTCTCTCTCTCTCTCTCTCGCTCTCTCTGTGACGTCTATCCTGTGCGAACTTGTGTTTGATTATACCCTTTGTGCCAAGGGATGCTTATGGCGATTGCTGAAAGCATTTGCAACAGTATCATTAAGCTAGAATGATCTGTTGGGTTTTCGCAGTGGTTAAGTTATTCTGTACAGTTTTCTGTTTGTGTTTCATTCTGGGACTAGATGAATGTAGGATATCTGGTCGGCATGGACTAGTTGGACTGAGGGGACTGTTTCTCGCTGTATATCTCTATGTCTCTGTGTCTCTCTGAATATCTGATTAAAACCAGAATGAGTGAACTGTTGAAAACTAAAGGAGGGCTTGGGTCATTTCTTTCTGGAAGAATGTGTAAGATGTTAACAAAGGAAAATACTGGTTATGGAATCACAACTGTGTTTTCAGTCCTCTGAGTGTTGTCGAGTTGTAAAGAGTTATGTTTTGAATTGTACAGGACAACTTTTGAAAGAAATGGAGGCCAATATCTTTGTGGTATATAACGCAGAAATCTGAGTTGGAGTTTGCTTCGACTTATCATACCTTAATTTACAAATGAGTAGGAATGATGCTGGAAGATTAGTCTAACGTGCAGTAGAATGTGAATCTGCAGGAAATACCGAATGATTCGACTGCCAACATTTGCCAAGTGTGAATGGTAAAGTTAACAATTAAATCCGCTGTTCCTAAGATTCAGAATGAACTGGCATGGATGATTAATCAGCAGAAAGCAGAGATTTTGAATAAATCTGCCATTCTCAGATTTGTAGGTAATGAGCAATAGAGTGCTCACCGAGACTGAGTTTAAATATTTGTTCAGAACATTAAAAAAATGCTTTCAGCTTGGTTTTCAGTGGTTCATTCCAAATTTGGAAGAGTATGCACTGAAATCAGGGCAGATTGCCTAATCTCTTTGATAGGCTCTGACAAGAATCCTGACTGACGCAATGAATTTTCCCTGTAATATGATCAGTTTCACATTGTTCGCAAAGGTCATAGAGCATTATCATTTTTCAGCCAACTCTCACCTCATTGACTTCAATTCATTTTATAGCTAAATAATTTCTTATTTTAGCAATCACCTGAGAGCAACACATTTCTGCAACCTTGGTGTTCATTTCCTTTCAATGTTTGCATTGTCCTTTCACTGTCCCAATAATATTAATGTAGCATGGCAATAAATTATGTGCAAATTTTACATGATTCTTGAACATAACTCTTCAGTCTTTCAACACTTACACAAATCACTTTCTTGGCAACTTCGTGTTTCTACAATAAACGTTCTCCCCAGGTCAATCGAAATTCGTAACTGAGGTTTACTTTAGACAAAATGTAGATAATTTGTGTGACCAGAATTGTGCCAATTCAGCTGTTCTACAGCTAGTACATTCAGGCAATTAAATGTTGTCATACAGATTAACTCTGTACAACAAAACTAAAGTATATGAGATGGGGAGGGGAAATGTCATAGTTTAACTAATTGTATTCGTTTATTCCTTCAACTGTCAAGAATGTAAGCACAAACTACACTTTTCCAACTTCTCTTAAGCTAATACATTCTCAGTTGTGATTCTCTCCCGTTGAAAGTGTGGCATTTACAGATGTATTGCACAACACCTGACGTCAACGACAGTGGCCCACCTCCTTGTCCGAACATTTGAAGTCATTTTGCATTTGGCCAAAATGAGCTATTTTTCACAATCATTCTCAGATTTCACTTCCATTTGTCGTCTTGTTTTTACTTGTTCATTTATTTCCATTGATTGCTCTGTTTGGTTAACAGTTGTTTTCAGTTTCAATCGCTGTGCATCCACATGCTGCTAAAATTGAGAATCAAAAACTGCACAGAGAAAACTGTGCTGTTATTATAACCATTGTTTGTGGACTTTTGGATGTACAAATCATGCCATCTTACTTTGTAACCTACATGCAAACGTTATTGACAACATGGTTTTGTTCTGTGTCGATAAATCTGATTTCTATATTTTGTCTATTTATAAGGCTTACTTGTGCCTTGATACTGTGATAACACAATTTGTGACATTTTACTTTTCTTTTTCTATGTTCAATTCTCTGACCATCCACCATATTATAACGAGTCACAGAGTAAGGAGAAGCTTCAAGGAAAATATCAAACACTGAGAATTAGAAAATCGCAGCAAACCCACCATATTACTGTTTGCGATTTCTGTAAGTTCTGGAAGAATGTGATTATATTTCAAATTATCACAATATACACAAATAATAATCGTCTCCTACTGCAGAAACAGCCTCCTACACAAGACGGCACTAGTTATACATCATTTATGCATATAAACTATGATAATTTTGCTGGTTGATGAACTTCCACGTGAATATCGTTGATAACATCCCTCCAACTAAAACACTTGCTTTCTTTTTGTTCGGGATGTTGCCCAGTCTATTGAATTTTATCACCTAGGTTTTATTTAGTTGATTTCAGTTCAGTTTTCTAGTAGCTGCAGAGCTTTGATTTTGAAGCGAACAATTCTATCTGTCATGCTCCGGTGCTATGTCATTGGACATGGCCAGATGTTCCCACAGGAAGTGAAAACAAAAGTTATTGTAGGTTGTTCGATACCATCCATGAACAGCAAAGCACTATGATTCCTGGGAGGGGGAGCTATTTATTGAAAGTTCTCCTGAATTTTAGCACTGTGGTTGCTCCCCTTACTCAACTGTTGGAGAAGTGCAGAAACTTTCGTTGGACAAAAGAGTGTCAGAAGTCGATTAACAACCTACAAGCTGTGTTAACGTTTGCCCCAGTGATAGTAAACCATAACAACGCAAAACCAATGAACTTGGCTATCAATGTGAGTGATGTCTGTATTGGCGTTATATGCTTCCAAGATGAAAATTAGAAGATACAAAGACCTATTGGGTATTTTTCCAAAAGCTACAGAAGTATTTTGCAATTGAGAATGAGCCCTTGACTTTGGCGGTGGCGTTACAACATTTCAACATTTTTAGGTAACCAGTAAGGTATCTGAGAGAATTGCACATACTGATCATAACCTCTTAAAACGTTTAGAAAACGAAACGAGAATAATAATTACAGACTATTTTGGAGGAGCTTGTTATTTCAGCTTCTCAATATTAAAGTTATGCAGATGTCAAGGCAAGAGAACATAATTACTGATGCATTTTCGTGTCTTTAATTAGTGAAGACACAGATATTTGGTTTTAAATAAATTGTAATGTTGAATGTCAACTTGTGTAGAGTCAATGTTATGAAGATCCATTGTAGTGCAATAATCACGAAAGGCCATTTGTGTTTTTTTAAATGAAGACATATTTGTATATTGACAATTTTGCCTTTAAAAGTGGAGTTGTGAAGATTCTGTGACATTAAAAGATATATTTTGTTCTTTTTTCGTGATGAAAGGTTGAGACAGATATACTGATTGGTCTGTTTCAGATCAACAAGATAAACAGCTTGTAAGTCGTTGAGTTTTTACTTTAAAGTTGGAACAATAGGGCAGCATGAAGGGGTAGTATCAATTTCCCACTAAACCCGGATTTTAATTTAACTTTCAGTAGCTGATAAGATTTGTAAGCTGCTATACATATGTTCTGGTCACAGCAAAATGCTTGAGTTCTTTCTCTCTCTTTTTCAGAATTTTCTACTAATAGTCTTCCCTCCTGGACTGGAGAATTGCATGTCATACAATCTATTTTATTGAAATTACCTTTGCTAAAGGAGTAGTTATGGAATGTTGCCGTATAGTAGGAGTTAGTGTTTAGTCGTGAAATAGTCAATTATTCTGTCAAGCTTTTCAATAAAGTTAGGTTATCCAGATTCTTCTCACTGTTTGGATTTCAACTGTAGTGATAAAATAAAGTGTTTTGCTTCAAGCGTTGTAGTTTAACCAATCAAATTGGATCCAGAACATAACACAATTCAATTGCCTTTAAAAATGCGAGGAACTCGGCTTGTAGACTATCTTCTTCACATATCTTGAGGGGTTTTGATCTGGCTCATAATATGTTCTTAAATAATAGCATAACATCAGCCACAGACCAATCTTGCAATACCTCTTTGGCGGCTTTTGATGACAAAAATTATCTCTGCCATCAGCACACAATATCCTTCCTGGCTTCACACAATGTCCTTGGGATACGCTTGAATAGGTCCCGGGTTTATTCAACCTACAAACATTTTAAGACCTTCAGCACCTCCTCTTCTGTCATGAGGACCCATTTCAAACGTCATCATTTACTTCCTTGATTTCTCCAGCTTTCATGTCGTTCTCCAGCGAAAATACTGAGAAGGAATATTCGTTCAGAATTTCTCTAATCTCATGTGGCTCCACAAATAGATTTTCACTTGATCTTTCAGAGGCTCGATTATCTTTCTACTTATCCTTTTAGTCCTAATACAATAGCAGAATATGTTTGGATGCTCCTTAATCTTATCTGCCAAAGCAATCCGAATTTCCCGCTTAAGAGTACATCTAAATCCTGAGATGCCTCTGGGGATTCACGTGATTCCAGCTGCTTAATCGTTTCTTATGCCTTTTTCTTCTTGACCTCAATATTTCTCGTCATCCATTGTCCTTTACTCCTGCCACACTTGCGCTTCTCACCAACAAGAACATGCTGGGCCCGATTTGATCTTTCCTCGATTCTGAAATCTACCCACATGCCATGTATCTATTTAACTGCGAATAGACTCCCGGAATCAACATTGAATGTTCCAGCTTAATACCATCAAAGTTGGCCTTGCCACAATTTAGAACTTTACCTTGTGGACCATACCAATCCCTTTCCAAAACCAGATCAAAGTTAATAGATTTTTGGACAAAGTTCTAAAGTGCTTCCCCGATGACATCTCAGTATATGTGTTGCTTATTTCCTGAGAGATGATTGCACTTTGCTCCTTCTGTTGGTGGCGCACCTATTGTGAAAGTTTTACTGCACACCCTTCAAAACATCTTGCATTTGCAAAATATTAAGTCTGTGGCAGTCCAAGTCAATATTTCGAAAGGTGAAATCGCCAACTATGACAATCTTATTAACTTTTTCTTATTATCTGTCGTTTCCTTGCATATTGTTTTCCTCAAATTTCTGATGACTATTGTAGGTTTAATGTACAATCCCTTTAAAGTGACAACCCCCTTCTTATTTATTAGTTCCACATGTCGAATCTCACGAAACAACGCTTCTGGAAGAACCTGCCTAAATAATGATGTGGTCTCGAATTAGAAAATGGCACTAACCCTCCTCTCTTACCTCCCATCATGTCCTACCTTTAACATCTGCTCCACAGAGCATGCCGTTCCCTTAGCCATGTTTCCCAAATAGCAACAATATCACAGCTACGTGTTGCCATCCATGCCCTGAGTTCATCTGCCTTACCTCTCAGGCCTCTTGCTTGAAATACATGCAATTTTCTTCATTATTTAGCCCCTGTACACTGCTATGCAGTGGTTTGCTTTGTTTATTTTATTTGATGTTTTTAAGTTCTGTACTACTTCTGACTGTCACTTTTGTCTCATTGCTGTTTAGTGTGTTCCTCTCCCCAACCCCCACCCACACCCCTGCTACCTCCCGTGCCAGAGTAGTATAACTTTTTGAGCGTAATTCCAGCAAATCTTCTCACAACGATATTGGTCCCTCGCCAGTTGATGTTTGAATTTCCTCTCCTTACAGATCACTCTGCCCCCAAAAAGCTTTCAAAGATCCAAAAAATTGTATCACGCACTGCTCCCTGCTCAACATTCATCTGCCCTGTCCTCATATACCTCCACATCCTAACAGTACTCCTGCTCTCACGAGGACCTGATCTGTTATGGCACTATAGTGATGGTTGAAAGATTATGGCGAGTGCCTCGGTAATATTTTACTTCACTTTACTTCACATCAGGTCTTTTGCTTTCGCATTATGAAGCAAGTCCACTGGTGCAAAGTATGATGAAACACTGCAAATAATAAGAACATCTACTTTTGTGAAACAAAGGAAGGAGGTGAAAAATGGACAAAACTTTAATAAGACATGCTTGAATGTCTGGTTTTCTTACACGTTGTATTTCCAATTGTGCAGGGAAATACTTGGACGTTATTGTAGGTACTTCAAAATACTATTTGAAGCCAGATTAGAACAATTGATCAAGCAATATGTAAGAGATATAGAGTCATAGAGTTGTATAGCACTAAAACAGATCTTTAAGTCATACTAGTTTATGCCAGCCAGATTAAGTTAATCAAATCCCATTTGCTAGCATTTGACACGTATTCCTCTAAACCCTTCCTTTCCATGTACACATCCAGTTTCCTTTAAATCATTGTAACTGTACCAGCCTGAGCTGTTAAAATATCCCACATGATTTCTTAATCACTTTATGCGACTGTCCAAGTGACATAAGGGACCAGTGAACAAACACGGTAAAGTCCCTTTGATCTTCGTTTCGTCCCACGCAACTGCAGTATATCAAGTGTTCCCTTGAGTTGTTTTCCCTGCCAAATCCGTCACGAGCCCATTTATAATGGGTGGCATGGCATTTCCGTGGTTAGCACTGCTGCCTCACTAGGGACCAATCCCAGCCTCGGGCGACTGTCTGTATGGAGTTTGCACATTCTGCCCCTGTCTGCGTGGGTTTCTTCCGGCTGCTCCAGTTTCCTCCCACAATTCAAAGATGTGCAGGTTAGGTGAATTGGCTATGCTAAATTACCAACAGTGTTAGGTGCATTACTCAGAGGGAAATGGGTCGGAGTGGGTTACTCTTCAGAGGGTCAGTGTGGACTTGTGGGGCCGTACGACATGTTTCCACACTGTAGGGAATCTAATGTAAAATAAACAGTAAGTGCCAACGCGGTAATCACTGTGGGAGCCCACTGGACGTACATTTTTAGTCATAAAAAAGTCTAAAACCATGCTCTGTAATCTGCTAATTCTGGACTAATGTAATCGATTTTCCTTCTCTATCCGTCACCCATGAAGGATTTTATCAAGAGCCTGTCTGAAGTCAAATTAGATTGCGTCAAATTCATTTTCTATCAGAAATGCAGAGAATCTTCATTGAGTGTTCAGCAAATATTCACTCTTGTTGAGATGCCCAGAATTGCGAGAATGGTCTCAAAACAAGAAAGCAGTCATTTAATCCTCTGCAAAGGTTACGCTTTTTTTTTTCTTTTAAGATAATGCTTCTTTAAGAATTGGATTGTTTCCAGTTGAGAGTACCTAAGACCAATATATGCAAATACTCGAAGAATGGATGTTAAGGGATATTTGGAATCTGCAGGAGTGTAAAGTTTACCTACCAGGTCTGACAGGACCAATTGACTGGTTAAAGAGATTAATCATTTACATATGTGTACTTCGTCTATTGTGCGAACTGCACACAAAATCCTTTAAAATGTGGAAAACACACTCTAAGTAGCCTGTCTAAATTTTTTAGATTAGATTAGACTTACAGTGTGGAAACAGGCCCTTCGGCCCAACAAGCCCACACCGACCCGCAACCCACCCATACCCCTACATTTACCCCTTACCTAACACTGCGGGCAATTTAGCTTGGCCAATTCACCTGACCTGCACATCTTTGTGACTGTGGGAGGAAACCGGAGCACCCGGAGGAAACCCACGCAGACACAGGGAGAACGTGCAAACTCCACACAGTCAGTCGCCTGAGTCGGGAATTGAACCCGGGTCTACAGGCGCTGTGAGGCAGCAGTGCTAAGCACTGTGCCACCGTGCCGCCCATAAATTGACGAAGAAATTATTTTTGCTGGTATTTTATGCTCTTATTTATTTCTGTTTCATGCTTTTTTTTTCATTACGACCAACACAAAGCTGGTTTCTCAATAACATTGAGAGTGAATTATGTAAATTACCGCAATTACCATCACGTCAAATGCAAGCGAACTCAGCATGGAATTTCCCCATCTGATATGTAAAAATTGTTAGATTTATAAGTTTGTTATATCACGGGACTGTGTATTCACTGTTATGGGCCAGGCTAGACCTCCTCAAAACACTTCGAGAAAGTGGCCCAGACCCTAACTTTGAACATTGCTTTAAGTAGGAGTACAGTGATTATTCGAGGAGAAATGCAGCTAGTCAAATCACTTATGTTAAATAAAACAGAATTTATTTACAACATTACTGAATGAAACACAAACAAAAAACGAGCAGAATACCGAATAACCTAATCTACTGTAAACAGACTATCCAAATTAATGATATTTTCCACATACTTGCAACAATCCCCATAAAAACCCTTTGGAACAAAAGGTAAAATCAAGGACAGATTCGAACAGGAGAGAAGTCAGAGAGAGTGATATGCATAGACATACTTCTTTGTGTTCAGGATCTTTTTTTCAACACGACTGTGCTAAGGCCAAACCAAACCAGAGAAAAGTTGAGCTGGAAGCACTGGTTACTCCCCTTTCATTGTAAAAGTGTTTTTTTAAATATATAACGTAAAAACCTGGAACAGTATCTGTCAGCTATGATCTAACTGGCCCTAGAACCCTTCAACTTAGACTTTTCCGATTCTTTAGTTAAAAACAATGACTGCAGATGCTGGAAACCAGATTTTGGATTAATGGTGCTGAAAGACCTCAGCAGTTCTGACAGTATCTGAGGAGCAGCAAAATCGACGTTTCGGGCAAAACTAATCCTGATGAAGTGCGTTTGCCCGAAATGTCGATTTTGCTGCTCCTTGGATGATGACTGAACTGATGCGCTCTTCCAGCATCACTAATCCAAAATTTTCAAATTCTTTGTCTTTTACAACGTCCAAGGGGAAAAAAAAACAACATAATCTTGTTAAAGGAGCAGTTTCGACGCAATTAGTTTACGTCTGAATGAAAGAGATCATTGTACTCGTTCTAAAGGGTATATAATAAAGAGTTGGATTAGGTAGTTTTTGAAAATTCAGGGAGGGCTCGCATTATTCTGTGGCAAATCACTTGTGTGATGTTCATACTAGAACGCATTAGTACCTGAATCTTAACTGTGTTTCGAGTGATCTGAGTGCTGGCTCGTTCCAAGTGGTTATGTTTTGAAGTTTTTTTTTAAATTTAATAACTGTGATGTGCTCCAAAATAAAGCTAATCATCACACAAACAGTTTGCAAGAGGCATGAGCTTTGTTCTGCCATGAAGGTGTGCTTGGGACATGGATTGTCTTTCGATGCACCTGCAATTCAGACACAATTCAGTCTTTAAGGTCTACAACAAGCTGCGGGAGCAAATGGAAGCCAAAAATCTCTGTGGTACATCAAATTAAATCTGAGCCGGAGTTTATATGCGACTGTACTTAACTTAATTTACTCAGGAGTTAGAAAGAGCCTGTAAAGTTAGACTAATAGACTCAGAGAGCATATCTATCAGAAATGTCCAACTGTTCTGCCCTTAATATTTACAGCACCAAGAAAGGAAACTAGTAGAGGTAGCACCCTGGGAGTTAAGAATCAATTTAGACTGGCAATAAGTCTGGATTGGTTAATAGGCAGAAAATGGAGAGATTGAATAAATACACCATTCTCAGGTTGATAGACCTCGCGCAGTAGATTGTCAGCAGGGTGAAGGATCAAAGGTGGTGCAGAATTTTTCTTTTAAGTGACGAGTGATATGAAATGATGGATATCCATAAGAAACGTATTTGCCCTTGTTCTTAAGGCACTGAAAGATAGCATTCAGAGACA